>NW_013525325.1:186542-190409 GCF_000836215.1 Papilio polytes | reverse complement strand
CCCCCGCCATTTTGACTCTCACACTGGCTGGCGCAGTGTGAGGTTGAAGGGGGACGGACGACGGCTAAACGGACCTCTCCGCGCCTCTTCCCCGCCTGTTGCAGTTACACGCAACACTATATAATATGATTATATAGTCTGTAGTCTGTGGTTGTTACAAGGATTTTTATTCTTTGTAACAACCACCACTAATATTGTGAGGAAAGATTTGTATTTTTATATGTATTGAAATAGCTCAAAATAGTGGGTTAAATTAAAAAATTCTTTCACCAATTAATAGCTACGTTACCACTGAGTAACATAGGACATATTTACTACAATTTTATTTCCAGACGAAGACGCGAGCAACTGTTAGTCATCATTCATCATTCATTCCTACCGTATCCTACTCTCGAAGAGTCGACTCCAGGTTTCCTCGTCCAAATAACTCACCAAATATGGCACATTTCACACAATCCATCCATTTCTAGGTCTACCTCTGCCGGTGTACACCTACAAATTGGTGGACATGTGATCTGTGGTGAAAATTGTATTTGATACAGTTTTTTATTATGTCTGGAATAAGTACATTATTGACCAAAAAACATCGATAAAACAAATGGTCCTTCGAGCTGGTTTTTGGTTCTATCGTCTTGCTGCTCTCCGGTAACTTTAAGAAAGGACATTGCCAGGGTCAATTAAGGGAATATTCACTATTTCTGGATCTTAATGTGACCAATCATCCTTATCAATATTAAATTTCAAGAGGAGTGGAAGACGTCGAAGTCGCTTGGCTATTTTGGCGGATTCAGGTGGCCGCTTGCTCGTTTGCCACCTTTATGATATATAAAAACCCAGAGTGGGGTTTCGCACAGATAAAACAACGCGTTTTTAACCGACAATTTACATTGGTTAGTAGGTATAATATATGTCTGAACTGGGAGGAAAGTGTAAACAGTAAAACCTATCTGGGAGCTTGTTGCCAATAAATGTTAGAACTGTAGGAGTTGAGGAAATAGGAGAGTTATTTTCTTTTGACATTTTATTGAGCCAGGCTCTGATGACCTGTCCAAAATCTTTAGGAAAATCGACGGAAGAAACAAAATCATGAGACCACTCTCTTCGCCATTTTGGCGGATTCAGGTAGCCCATGCGGGCCACATTATTTACAAAACAGTCATGAGCCCTGTTGGGTATAGGCCTCCTCCATTTTTCTCCATTTGTCCCAATCTTTTACCAATTACGTTCAGGTTTTTCCCGCTTTTTTAATATCGTCTGTCCATATGGCTTTGGATCTTCCTGGGGCTCTCTTTCCTGGTCACATTATATGATGGGATAATGCCTTATTTGCAAAAAGACCTGGATGATCAAGGAAAGATGTGGTAACTGCAGTTTTCGACTCGACTGAGACTCTGTTTCGGTCAATACGTTCAACGCCGTCTTTAGCAACTTGATTATTCTTGATTTCATTGTGTAAAAAATGACCGAACTTTATTTGTCGAATGTAGTTGACTTTTTGTACGTCCACACCATCGTCTACTTCGTTGGGGTCCAAGCAATCATGCTTTTCCATTTACCTCTGCTTTTCGCCGTATTTACACGACTTTAATGGCGGTGTATTCCCTTTATTCCATTATTCTCGTGTTTGAAAGTTTTCGCCTGTTCAAAGTCCGTTATCTTGGTGTTCTTCGAATTTTGGGCTGGATAAGCGAAGAACACAAGTGCGTCTGAAGAAATATTGTTTCAAATTATTGAAGATGTCCGGGCAGCGGTACCATCGCTATTTTAGTGTGTCCGCTTGTTCGTTAGCCATTTTGTATTATAAAGTAAATATATGAAGTGGTAAATTACAATCGTTTTTGTCTGACTGAAATTAAAAAAAATAATAAACAAATCTTATGTCACTCAGTGATAATAAAACATAGAGTTGCTTTCTAATGGTGAAAGAATTTTTGTAATCGCTCCAATAGTTTTTATTGTAACCGCTTGTTCGTCTGGCATTTTGTATTACAAAGAAATTACACTATAAATTTGCGTGAAATAAAAAAAAATGATATATCTTAGTGTTATCTATGGGCAGCGGTCGCTTCATTATTTTGCCGTAGTCAGGCGGCCGCTAGTTTGCCACCGTGTATCATAAAAATGAATTTTCATGTACCTGAGGTTTATTTGGGATGTTTTGAGCCGGCCTTGGTTCGTTGCTCTCATGTTTGGTGCAAATAGAATTTGCACGGGTAGGGAGTGACTCGACTTGGATGGGGATCTAAAGGGAATACCCTTTATCTATCAACAACTTAAAGATATCTATGGGCAGCGGTTGCTTCGCTATTTTAGCGAAATCAGGTGGCTGCTAGTTTACCACCATATACTATAAAAATGAGTTTTCACGCACCTGAGGTTTATTCAATTCAACTTTATTTGGGAAGTTTTGAGCCGGCCTTGGTCCGTTTCTCTCGTGTTTTGCATATTGCAATCGTTTTAAATGAAACTAAAAAATAAATAAAATTTCAATTATTTATTCAAATAAAATGCTCGAGCTCTACCACCAACATAAATACAGGACCTGCATCGTTTCAAAAATGAGCGGTAGATATGGCGAGCAAATCTTCTATCATTAATTGATTCCACTGCCTCTGTGATCCTCGCCCTCAAGTCAGTCATAATGTGCCGAGCACCCATCATGCTGAGACCACATATTCTTGACTATTTCTAGCGGCACATCTTCCAATAGATTTGGTAGTTCGTTTCGTAAGAAGTGTAAGTACGCCTCGCCAGACAGTGTCTCAGGTAGCTCAAGGGTTTGATTATTATACCATTCGGTATTCCGGTCCACATGTCCACTTTGAAACGATATTGGGACCGATCTTCTCTAAGGAGGTGAGGATTTTCTACGTGCCACTCGTGTAAATTGTGTAGGTTCGTGTATCCGTCCTTTTTAAAAGTGGACTCGTCGGACCACAATATTTTATTGGAAAAAATGAGGGTCCTCCCTATGCATGACCAACATCCGACGATGCGCGCAACATCGCAGGATAATCGCGTGGTAACAGACCCTTTACGCGTTGCACGTGGTATTGGTGAAACTTCTCAGCTTGTAATATGCCATGAGCAGTACTTTTCGGTACACCTGTACCTGCTCCAATTGCCCGAACTGAAGTACTCGGATCATCTGCGACGGCTTGAAGCACTTCATCTTCGACATCGAACCGAGGTCTGCCTTCATTAACCGCTTGGTGAGGAAATCGACCCTCAGACAATAGTCGGTGGACATTGACGTAAACACGGCTATCCGGACGAGCGGCGTTCGGATATCGGTCTCGGTAGAGTCTTGCTGCAGCACGGGCATTACATCTATATTCGCCGTAAATGAGATGCATGTTCGCATATTCTTGTGGAGTGTACGTAGATGGCATGGTGGTACTGTATCGCACACTTTAGTCCTTAAAAAGCCATGTCGTTGGAAGAAATCACAAACAATGTCCATATCACAAAGATAATAACCAGAAAGCGATGCAAAGTTGTTAGTACAAAATGAACACAAACGAATACAATGATATACCTTTCTAATGGTGAAAGAATTTTTGAAATCGGTCCAGTAGTTTTTACGTGAATCGATACATGCAAAATTACAAATCTTTCCTCTTTATATTATTAGTATGAAAAAGAACTAGCAAGGTTTTTGTCAATTGACATTGTTTTTTACAGGACAGGATTTAAATTCTGCCTCTCAAGAAGTATTGTAACTTGTAACAAAAACGTGTGATACAGATCGCAACGTCTTGCGGTAGAAGTGTAGTTTGTCTACCGTTGTTGTCCTTGGGACTTTGATCAATTAACATTTTACTTAATATCTTAGCTGTCGTGGTATACGTAAAATATTGGCGACCC
>NW_013525325.1:167743-186517 GCF_000836215.1 Papilio polytes | reverse complement strand
CCGAAGTTCCACACCAACTTCGAATTCCGAATAATAACGTTCAAAAAGATGAAAGCGGAGGAGGTTGAATAAGAAAAAGGAGATTTCTTTATTCATCAATTTTCCCTCGAGGTACATGGCTGTTGCATACATGTTGAACTCAGGGTCCTTTTTGGTGGAAGATATTTTACTTAATACATGACAATCCCATTGTCCTTCTCGTGTTTAAGAAACGAGCTGGAAGTATTTACTAGAATATAATATAGACAAATTGAGGCCGACATAAGTCTTTTTAATGGCTCTTTTGAAGTATTAAAACAAGCATTTTTATGGACTTTTTGTACCTCCTGAGGACCATCGTCTACTTCGTTGGGGTCTAAGCAATCACGCATTCCATTTACCTCTGCTTTTCGCCGTATTTACACGACTTTAATGGCGGTGTATTCCCTTTATTCCATTATTCTCGTGTTTGAAAGTTTTCGGCTGTTCAAAGTCGGATATCTTGTTGTTCTTCAAGTTTTGGGCTGGACAAGCGAAGAACACGTGCGTCTAAACATATATTGTCTCAAATTATTGAAGATGTCCGGGCAGCGGTACCCTCGCTATTTTAGTGTGCGTCCGCTTGTTCGTTTGTCATTTTGTATTATAAAGTAAATATTTGAATTGGTAAATAACAATCGTTTTAGTCTGAGTGAAGTTAAAATAAAAAAAATAAATCATATATCTTGTTGATGTCTATAAACTGTAATCGGTTTGCTGTTTTAGCGAAATCAGGTGGCCGCTAGTTTGTCACCATGTATTATAAAAATGAATTTTCTTGCACCTGAGGTTTATTTAGGGTGTTTGATCCGGCCTTGGTTCGTTGCTCTCATGTTTGGTGCAAACAAAATTTGAATGGAAGGAAGTGACTTGACTTGGATGGGGATCTAAAGGGAATAAATACCCTTTATCTATCGATAACTTGAAAATATCTGTGGGCTACATGCTATTTTAGTGAAATCAAGTGTTTTTTTTTTTTTCAAATATCACAAACATTTGTTAAAGAAGTAAGGTAAATGCACCAGTAATTGACCACGTTACCGCAATGTTGTTTATGCATAATTTTGTGTTGATCATATTATATTACAATTAAATTACATTGGATAGTAGGTTTAATATATGTCTGAACTGGGAGGAAAGTGTAAACAGTAAAACCTATCTGGGAGCTTTTTGCCTATAAATGTTAGAACTGTAGGAGTTGAGGAAATAGGAGAGTTATTTTCTTTTGACATTTTATTGAGCCAGGCTCTGATGACCTGTCCAAAATCCTCTAGAATTTCGATGGAAGAAACTAAATGAAGCGCTTCGCCATTTTGGCGGAATCAGGTGCCCTATGCGGGTCACATTTTTTTATTTATGTTTTAATAAGCCTTTGCATGACAAATACATTTGGAATATTACAATAATTTAAATATAAAGTACAAAACAGTCATGAGCCCTGTTGGGTATAGGCCTCCTCCATTTTTCTCCATTTGTCCCTATATTTTACCAATTACGTTCAGGTTTTTCCCGCTTTTTTTAAAATCGTCTGTTCTTGGACATCCATCTGGCTTTGGATCTTTCTCGGGCTCTCTTTCCTGGTCACATTATATGATGGGAGAATGCCTTATTTGCAAAAAGACCTGGATGATCAAGGAAAGATGTGGTAACTGCCGTTTTAAACTCGACTGAGACTCCGTTTCGGTCAATACGTTCAACGCCGTCTTTAGCAACTTGATTATTCTTGATTTCATTGTGTAAAAACTGACCGAACTTTATTTGTCGAATGTAGTTGACTTTTAGTACCTCCACAGGACCATCGTCTACCTCGTTGGGGTCTAAGAAATCACGTTTTTCCATTTACCTCTGCTTTTCGCCGTATTTACACGACTTTAATGGCGGTGTATTCCCTTTATTCCATTATTCTCGTGTTTGAAAGGTTTCGGCTGTTCAAAGTCCGATATCTTGTTCTTCTAGTTTTGGGCTGGACAAGCGAAGAACACGTGCGTCTGAAGAAATATTGTTTTAAATTATTGAAGATGTCCGGGCAGCGGTACCCTCGCTATTTTAGTGTGGGTTCGCTTGTTCGTTAGCCATTTTATATTATAAAGTAAATATTTGAATTGGTAAATTACAATCGGTTTTGTCTGACCGAAATTAAAAAATAATAATAAACAAATCTTATGTCATTCAGCGATAATGTAGCTTTCTAATGGTGGAATTTGGATTGTGACAAAATTGGTATGGCTCTATTATATGCGGAACAAAATATCCGCCGAATGGCAGCCGCCACTGCGAAAGAAGTCAAGGAATGAGATAACTTTTTAACCCCGTTTTCGAGCACCTTCTCTTCTCCAACGAAAGGTGTTTTAACGTCAATAGCCGCGCCACAGATAAAAGAGCAACATGAAAGATTAGAAATAAAAGAAACATGAATTTAAATTTTTATGTAACATACGTTACACACGACGCCAACTTTCCCCGTTACCAATTTTGATCCTACCCCCTTTTTACTTCTGTTGTGGTTATAAGGTCGTTTTACCCTAGCATCCTTCCTCTCTTATTGCATATCAGATTTGCTAGGGAGTAGATAAAATGGGTAATTAAGATTGCCACGTCTTGGATAGAAGTTTTGTTCACATTCTTGGCACTTCTTCGCTTTTTATTAATATTTCCTCAATATTAGTAATATCGAAACGTAGACCATGTAACCCACAGTTAAATTACCTCTCTAATGGTGAAAGATCTTTTAAAATCGGCCCAGTAGTTTTTGCGTGAATCAAATGCATACAAGAATCCAAAAAATAAATCTTTTCTCTTTATAATGTTAGTATATATAATACAGCTTATAACAGCACGTTTTTTAATCTCGATTTCGAGCTCCTTGCTCGTGTTCAACGTTCCTTACGTCAAAGGACTTAAATATTTCTTGTTACTCTTTTCGTTTTTCATCTTTTGTACATAAATGTTTTCCTAGTGGACTTTCGACAAAAGGCCCACTTTAGTACAACTCCTTTGTTACACACGACGCGGCGCTTAGCCTAAACCTTGTTTATGAGTAACTAAGCGCGAGGGCTATTTAAAATTTAATTGAAATACATGACAGACTTCTTTTTTGTAACTGTATTTCCATTTGGTTCCCACGAGTATGGGGAAAAGGGTTTACCCAGAATCCCCTTGTACCGACTTCGGCGTAATACCGTAGAGGTCCGTTTTTTGTGCCTGAGTTGAGCTCAGCGTATTCGGATTTGCCATAATTCATGCATATAAAGGTGCCGTATATAGGGATTTTTGATAAGTCTTGTGATGGCAAATAATATGCGTTTTGTTAAATTTTTAATGATACATCGAAGATTGTGATAAATCCCTAGAGGTGTCTAGAATAGGGTGCATTACCTAATTTTAGAAAAAGGTAGTTTATTTTAAACTTAAAAGCAATTTGAGGTATTTGTGCTATAAATATTTGATCTACTTATAATGTGAAGTTAACAAAGATTAGCAGTTGGCTTTCTAAAAGTTTGTAAAGAAAATGGTTTTTGTAAAAATAATACACTAATTATTAATGGGAAAGTAAAAAACATTCCATTAAAAGTATTGGCCATTGTTCCCATGACCATCTTTCTGGCTATTTGTGGATACCACGCCAGTAATATTGTTCGTCTTTTAAAGCAAACCAATCAGTCTCGCAATCTTCGAATTTTCGACCTCCTCATATAGATCAAGTGCCGCTCAGCCAATGAGTGTCCCATCGATGAAAACGAATGGTAGTCGGAAGGAGCCAAGTCTGGTGACATCGGCTCGGGTTGCAGCTAACAGCCAAGTGTTTTGATTGTATCCTGAACCGGTTTTGCTTTGTGTGCAGGTACATTGTCATGGAGCAAAATTACCTTGCCGTGTCTTCTGGCCCATTCTGGTCGTTTCTCGATCAATGCATGGTTCAATTTGATCATTTGTTGTCGGTAGCTATCAGTATTAACGGTATATAACTTTAAATTATTGCATTAAGTAACGTTTTCACCAGGTTTTAGGAGCTCGTGGTACACCTCTTTCTGGTCCCACCAAACACAGCATTGTCTTCTATTCTTATATACCTTTCTAATAGTGAAAGAATTTTTGACATCGGTCCAGTTGTTTTTACGTGAATCGATACATGCAAAAGTACAAATCTTTCCTCTTTATAACATTACTATAGATAATAAAAAATAATACTTTTTCAAATGTTAGCACTGATGTTCTGAAATATAAAGTTTTTGTGGTATTACCGACTCGTTTCGGCATTTGAAATGAAAACAACAAATTTGTGTTTAATCTTTCACACAGTATGGCGCTGTGGTCGCTAGCGGGCAGTGTCACCCGACCCTTAAGACTCGTATTTTATGAAGAAAATAAACATATCACGTGTTAACGAGATTGTCATTTTCTCTCTTATTTCACTGAAATTAACATCTGTTTTTGATTAAATGTCATGAATGTAGTTGATTCCCTTACATTTGAATGCGACTGTTTCTGCTACGGTTTTGAAATGCAAGTAACTAAGTCCAGGTAATATGGTAATGTTCGCTGTACGATGATTTTCTTGACGTTACGAAGTCAACAAATTGAGTTGTTTGAGTTACTTGGTATTCTAAGAGTTTGGAATGAATTAGTAATCAAGATATCTAATAGTATTCCTTTACGATGTTTACATGCGTATTTGATATCGTTATGAAGATTAGGTATGGTTTTAACGAGCACTCAAAATGTTGAGCAAAAATTATTGTAGAAGTGAAAGGTTGCTCGGATTAGTTCTAATAATTTCGTAATGAAAAAATAAACAATGAAGAACAATTTGAATTATAAACAAAAAAGGTTATTTAATCAAACGCTTATAATGATGGCAACACATTGTTACGATGAAAGGAAGCAAATAATTGTAATACTGATATTAAAATTGTTTATAAAATACGTAAAAGAAAAAATACTTCTTCTGTGTCTTTTTAAAGATTCATATTTCAAAGGATGGCGTACCGTAGGTGCTTTAAAAAAGGTAGTGCATTTATTGACTGGATTTTACCTACTCGAGTAGTTAATATATCTCAAACATTTTTCCATATAAAAAATCCTGTTGGAAGGTTTTTTCTCGCAATGACCTTGCTTGTGATGTTTTTGAAAATGGAGAGTTCGAAAACTTAGCAGATTTGCATATAGAAAATCTATCTTTTAGGGTTTATTGGACCTCTTGTCGATATTCATTATTTTATGAAGGATTAAGATAAAATTTCTCTTGCCTCTTCACAACCTCTTTCTGAATTACTGAATTTTCTTAATCATCACCTGTCTAAAACAGCATTGTGATAGTTTGTTTTTTATTATATTTTTAATCTAGTCCAGTGGTCCACACCGTTATTATCTGAGCATAGCATCCCATTTCAATGATATTGTGTCTAGAGTGTTCTAGAATACACCGTTTTCGAGACATGATCTTTCACATGTCTTTATATTTATTTTCCTCTGATAAAAGTGGCTTTACTACACAATTTGTATTTTATATCCGCTATGGATATGTTCCCCATAATAGAGAACGAGCTTATTTGATTCGGTACGTGACCAAAGCCATTGTATGTATCGTAACAGTTGTTTCCTATCTATGTTGAAGTTAATCGACGAATATTTCTCATAATTTGAAAGTGTATTTTTAATAATTGATATTTCGTAATTTTAATACAAATATTGTAATATTGAAACATTATTAGAGACGGTAACTGCTTGTTAGACTGCCCCGAGGTGGAATGTTTGAAGACGATGTTGCTTTACGTGGACATGTCTGTAACAACTCTTCCATCCTGTTTATCTATGGAGCAAATATTAGTTCTCTCATGAACTTCGAACTCCTGTTAATTGCAAAGATTTACAGAGATTAACTAATTGATTTTATACGTGGCCGTCAGGTACTTTTAATAATACTTCAAATACTCTTATTAATATTGCTCTGTAGTTGTAATTCCCATGATGTAGCTGCTGCCTGTACTAATTCGATTGATTTCAAATGGAGTGGAAAAGCAACATTTATGTTAGCGTTAACATGGTTGATGTTAGCTGATGCCACTTCTGTTATTGCGTTTTGGATATCTAAGGGGAGTTGTCACTTAATCTTAACCTCGTCTATAAGTAAGCTCCATGGCTCCCTCAAGACCCTCGGCTCGGACAGTTACTTCGTTGTGCGAATCTTTCGAGCATTAGGTGTTAGCAGACAGCAAACAAGCGGTTGAGAGCTCAGCGTATTCGGATTTGCCATAATTCATGCATATAAAGGTGCCGTATATAGGGATTTTTGATAAGTTTTGTGATGGCAAATAATATGCGTTTGGTTAAATTTTTAATGATACATCAAAGATTGTGATAATTCCCTAGAGGTGTCTAGAATAGGGTGCATTACCTAATTTTAGAAAAAGGTAGTTTATTTTAAACTTAAAAGCAATTTGAGTGATTTGTGCTATAAATATTTGATCCACTAATAATGTAAAGTTAACGAGGATTAGCAGTTGGCTTTCTAAAAGTTTGTAAAGAAAATGGTTTTTGTAAAAATAATACACTAATTATTAATGGGAAAGTAAAAAACATTTCATTAAAAGTATTGGCCATTGTTATTACACATATTGACCATTTTTCTGGCTATTTGTGAATACCACGCCAATGAAATTGTTCGTCTTTTAAAGCAAACCAATCAGTCACGCAATCTTCGAATTTTCGACCTCCTCATATAGATCAAGTGCCGCTCAGCCAATGAGTGTCCCATCGATGAAAACAAATGGTAGTCGGAAGGAGCCAAGTGTGGTGAATACATCAGCTCGGGTTGCAGCTTACAGCCAAGTATTTTGATTGTATCCTAAACCGGTTTTGCTTTGTGTGCACACATTGTCATGGAGCAAAATTACCTTGCCGTGTCTTCTGGCGCATTCTGGTCGTTTCTCGATCAATGCTGGGTTCAAATTGATCATTTGTTGTTGGTAGCTATCAGTATTAACGGCATATAACTTTAAATTATTGCATTAAGTAACGTTTTCACCAGGTTTTAGAAGCTCGCGGTACACCTCTTTCTGGTCCCACCAAACACAGCATTGTCTTCTATTCATATATACCTTTCTATTGGCGAAAGAATTTTTGACATCGGTCCAGTTGTTTTTACGTGAATCGATACATGCAAAAGTACAAATCTTTTCTCTTTATATTATTAGTATAGAAAATAACCAGCAATTTTTGTCAATTGACATTGTATTTCTATACTAACGGTTCTATTGAATGTCTTTTAGAACTTACCTCTTGTAGGCGACTGTTATTTTGGGGCGTTTAAAAAATATTCTAGAAATTTGCATTCTAGCAGGAAGACAAGCGTACTGAATTTAATACGATCTTTATTTTAAAGGCAAACAATTGGTACATGTTCTTATGGGTTTTGGTTGAGTCTGGATTTAGATTCTTCCCTTCAAGAATTACTCTATCCAAAAAACATTTGTTTTGAAAGTGTTGGTAGAATTGGTCTCTGTAATATGACCTTGCTTGTTTTGTTGGATATGACTTGAAAATCGAATATTAGCATAGCAACCTTAGCATCTTCGCGTATAGACTGTCTTCTAATCTCCACAGTTTGTATTACGAACATCGTTAAAAAAAAGTAAGTATACTACTATTTTAATAGTCCCAAGGAGAAATATCGCGTTGCGACCAATTTCTTTTTATAAATATATACCTCTAACGGTTTAGGCAGCGTAAGCTGATAAAAGTTAGTTTATTGAATTTGTAACGCCGGCGTTCAGAAACACGCTGTTCACTAATAGTTCTTTTACCTTTCTGATGGTGAAAGAATTTTTAAAATCGGCCCAGTAGTTTTTGAGTTAGTTCAATACATACAAAAAAACATACTACGTTTTCAAATGTTGCTATCAGAACGGAAAGTTTTTGTGGTATTACCGACTCGTTTCGGCATCTGAAATGAAACCAACAAATTTATGTTAAATCTGTCACACTGTGGGGATTTGTGGTCGCTAGCGGGCAGTGTTACCCGACCCTTAAGACTCGTATTTTATGAAGAAAATAAACATATCACGTGTTAACGAGATTGTCATTTTCTCTCTTATTTCACTGAAATTAACATCTGTTTTTGATTAAATGTCATGAATGTAGTTGATTCCCTTACATTTGAATGCGACTGTTTCTGCTACGGTTTTGAAATGCAAGTAACTAAGTCCAGGTAATATGGTAATGTTTGCTGTACGATGATTTTCTTGACGTTACGAAGTCAACTAATTGAGTTGTTTGAGTTACTTGGTATTCTAAGAGTTTGGAATGAATTAGTAATCAAGATATCTAATAGTATTCCTTTACGATGTTTACATGCGTATTTGATATCGTTATGAAGATTAGGAATGGTTTTTAACGAGCACTCAAAAGGTTGAGCAAAAATTATTGTAGAAGTGAAAGGTTGCTCGGATTAGTTCTAATAATTTCGTAATGAAAAAATTAACAATTTGTATTATAAATGAAGAAGGTTATTTAATTAAAGGCATATAATGATGGCAACACATTGGTATGATGAAAGGAAGCAAATAATTGAAATATTTATATTATAATTGTCTATAAAATATGTAAAGTTGTGACTTGTAGCATTCCATTGAATCTATTGATGTCTGTTTCAAAGGATGGGATTCTGTAGGGGATTAAAAAAACACTTTATATTACTGGAATATTTATTATAAAAACACATTGACTCATTCTTATCAGATGTTTGACAGCATCGCACGTGTACTGCTATTTTATGAAATACGAAGCGAAAGGGCTTATTTACATTAAGTTGGATATCTTCTTCGAGTTATAGCAGTTACAGCGATGTCACACAATTTCGGTGAGATATAATTTTTGTAATAACGAGATTTTTAAATCATTTATTTATGTCCTTGTGCTCTAATTGGAAGAAAAGGTAGTGCATTTATTGACTGGATTTTACCTACTCGAGTAGTTAATATATCTCAAACATTTTCCATATAAAAGTTCCTGTTGGAAGGTTTTTTCTCGCAATGATCTTGCTTGTGATGTTTTTGAAAATGGAGAGTTCGAAAACTTAGCAGATTTGCATATAGAAAATCTATCTTTTATAAATTTCACTGCTTTCTATTGTGTCAGGAGACCAGGAAGGTTTGGTGGTACTTCTATCGAAGCATCTGTGATTTCCGGGTTTATTGGACCTCTTGTCGATATTCATTATTTCATGAAAGATTAAGATAAATTTTCTCTTGCCTCTTCACAACCTCTTTCTGAATTACCGAATTTTCTGAATCATCACCTGTCTAACACAGCGTTGTGATGGTTTGTTTTTTATTATGTTTTTAATCTAGTCCAGTGCTCTATACTGTTATTATCTGAGCATAGCATCCCATTTCAATGATATTGTGTCTAGAGTGTTCTAGAATACACCGTTTTCGAGACGTGACCTTTTTCATGTCTTTATATTTATTTTCCTCTGATAAAAGTGGCTTTACTTCACAATTTGTATTTTATATCCGCTATGGATATGTTCTCCATAATAGGGAACGAGCTTATTTGATTCGGTACGTGACCAAAGCCATTATAAGTATCATAACAATTGTTTCCTATCTATGTTGAAGTTAATCGACGAATATTTCTCATAATTTGAAAGTTATTTTTAATAACTGATATTTCGTAATTTTAATACAAATATTGTAATATTGAAACATTATTAGAGACGGTAACTGCTTGTTAGACTGCCCCGAGGTGGAATGTTTGAAGACGATGTTGCTTTACGTGGACGTGTCTATAACAACTCTTCCATTCTATGTTTATCTATGGAGTAAATATCAGTTCTCTCATGAACTTCGAACTCTTGATAATTGCAAAGATTTACAGAGATTAACTAATTGATTTTATACGTGGCCGTCAGGTACTTTTAATAATACTTCAAATACTCTTATTAATATTGCTCTGTAGTTATAATTCCCATGATGTAGCTGCTGCCTGTACTAATTAGATTGATTTCAAATGGAGTGGAAAAGCAACATTTATGTTAGCGTTAACATGGTTGATGTTAGCTGATGTCACTTAATCTTAACCTCGTCTATAAGTAAGCTCCATGGCTCCCTCAGGACCCTCGGCTCGGACAGTTACTTCGTTGTGCGAAACTTTCGAGCATTAGGTGTTAGCAGACAGCAAACAAGCGGTTGAGAGCTCAGCGTATTCGGATTCGCCATAATTCATGCATATAAAGGTGCCGTATATAGGGATTTTTGATAAGTCTTGTGATGGCAAATAATATGCGTTTTGTTAAATTTTTAGTGATACATCGATGATTGTGATAATTCCCTAGAGGTGTCTAGAATAGGGTGCATTACCTAATTTTAGAAAAAGGTAGTTTATTTTAAACTTAAAAGCAATTTGAGGGATTTGTGCTTTAAATATTTGATCTACTAATAATGTGAAGTTAACAAAGATTAGCAGTTGGCTTTCTAAAAGTTTGTAAAGAAAATGTTTTTTTTTTTGTAAAATAAAACCGTATTTATTAATGGGAAAGTAAAAAAAACATTTCATTCAAAGTATTGGCCATTGTTATTACACATTTTGACCATATTTCTGGCTATTTGTGGATACCACGCCAGTAATATTGTTCGTCTTTTAAAACAAACCAATCAGTCACGCAATCCTCATATAAGTCAAGTGCCGCTCAGCCAATGAGTGTCCCATCGATGAAAACAAATGGTAGTCGGAAGGAGCCAAGTCTGGTGAATACATCGGCTCGGGTTGCAGCTAACAACCAACTGTTTTGATTGTATCCTGAACCGGTTTTGCTTTGTGTGCACACATTGTCATGGAGCAAAATTACCTTGCCGTGTCTTCTGGCCCATTCTGGTCGTTTCTCGATCAATGCATGGTTCAATTTGATCATTTGTTGTCGGTAGCTATCAGTATTAACGGTATATAACTTTAAATTATTGCATTAAGTAACGTTTTCACCAGGTTTTAGGAGCTCGTGGTACACCTCTTTCTGGTCCCACCAAACAAAAGCATTGTCTTCTAATCTTATATACCTTTCTAATGGTGAAAGAATTTTTGACATCGGTCCAGTTGTTTTTACGTGAATCGATACATGCAAAAGTACAAATCTTTCCTCTTTATAACATTACTATAGATAATAAAAAATAATGCTTTTTCAAATGTTAGCACTGATGTTCTGAAATATAAAGTTTTTGTGGTATTACCGACTCGTTTCGGCATTTGAAATGAAAACAACAAATTTGTGTTTAATCTTTCACACAGTATGGCGCTGTGGTCGCTAGCGGGCAGTGTCACCCGACCCTTAAGACTCGTATTTTATGAAGAAAATAAACATATCACGTGTTAACGAGATTGTCATTTTCTCTCTTATTTCACTGAAATTAACATCTGTTTTTGATTAAATGTCATGAATGTAGTTGATTCCCTTACATTTTAATGCGACTGTTTCTGCTACGGTTTTGAAGTACAGGTAACTAAGTCGTGGTAATATGGTAATGTTTGCTGTACGATGATTTTCTTGACGTTACGAAGTCAACAAATTGAGTTGTTTGAGTTACTTGGTATTCTAAGAGATTGGAATGAATTAGTAATCAAGATATCTAATAGTATTCCTTTACGATGTTGACATGCGTATTTGATATCGTTATGAAGATTAGGTATGGTTTTTAACGAGCACTCAAAAGGTTGAGCAAAAATTATTGTAGAAATGTAAGGTTGCTCGGATTAGTTCTAATAATTTCGTAATGAAAAAATTAACAATGAAGAACAACTTGAAATATAAACAAAAAAGGTTATTTAATCAAACGATTATAATGATGGCAACACATTGGTACGATGAAAGGAAGCAAATAATTGTAATACTGATATTAAAATTGTTTATAAAATACGTAAAAGAAAAAATACTTCTTTGGTGTCTTTGAAGATTCATTCGAAGGATGGCGTTCCGTAGGTGCTTTAAAAAAACCGCTCTTATCAGATGTTTGACAGCCCCACATGTGTAATGCTATTTTATGAAATACGAAGCGATGATGCTTATTCATGTCTAATTCGACGTTTTCATCGAGTTCTAACAGTTTTACGACGATGTTGCTTTGTGTGGACTTGTAGTCTTGTCCATAACATGTTGCTCTTCCTTCCACCTATGTCCGTTTTGTATGGAGAAAATACCAGTTCTCTCGTAGAAGTCATGATCGTGAAATTAGGGAGTAATTGATCGGTAGATAAATTGTAACCTACTTGACAACACTTTGGGTAAAATAAATTACTAATAGGGCATCAGTGATTATTAAGTTTTGACGATATCTGAACAGGAAAAGGCTTTATTTTGAAACGATGGTCTTAACTGAACCTCACTGATATAGCAAAAGTAAATTTAACTACTGTTTACATTTCTTTCTGGAGGAAAAAAAATCTACTTTTACCTGACAGTCTTTTAACATTTTATTGAATTTATTGGCATTGATTTCTGTTCCAATGACTTCAAAGGACAAAAAAAACAGTAACAGTTTGACAGCCCCGCATGTGTACTGCTATTTTATGACATGGGCTGATTCATATGAAATGTTCATTAACGTGACATTTGCTGATTGACGGAAGTGTCAATTCCTGTCATCTTCAAATTCTCGGTGTCGTCCGTTTGCAAAGTAATTAATATATGATGTTTGTCACTGTTGACAAGGCTTGTGATTGCTAATAATATGCATTTTGTTAAATTGTTAAGTCGATGATTGTGATAATTCCCTAGAGGTGTCTAGAATAGGGTTCATTACCTAATTTTAGAAAAAGGTAGTTTATTTTAAACTTAAAAGCAATTTGAGGTATTTGTGCTTTAAATATTTGATCTACTTATAATGTGAAGTTAACAAAGATTAGCAGTTGGCTTTCTAAAAGTTTGTAAAGAAAATGTTTTTTTTTTTGTAAAAATAATACACTAATTATTAATGGGAAAGTAACAAAAACATTTCATTCAAAGTATTGGCCATTGTTATTACACATTTTGACCATCTTTCTGGCTATTTGTGGATACCACGCCAGTAATATTGTTCGTCTTTTAAAGCAAACCAATCAGTCACGCAATCCTCATATAACTCCTCATATAAGTCAAGTGCCGCTCAGCCAATGAGTGTCCCATCGTTGAAAACAAATGGTAGTCGGAAGGAGCCAAGTCTGGTGAATACATCGGCTCGGGTTGCAGCTAACAGCCAAGTGTTTTGATTGTATCCTGAACCGGTTTTGCTTTGTGTGCAGGTACATTGTCATGAAGAAAAATTACTTTGCCGTGTCTTCTGGCCCATTCTGGTCGTTTCTCGATCAATGCATGGTTCAATTTGATCATTTGTTGTCGGTAGCTATCAGTATTAACGGTATATAACTTTAAATTATTGCATTAAGTAACGTTTTCACCAGGTTTTAGGAGCTCGTGGTACACCTCTTTCTGGTCCCACCAAACAAAAGCATTGTCTTCTAATCTTATATACCTTTCTAATGGTGAAAGAATTTTTGACATCGGTCCAGTTGTTTTTACGTGAATCGATACATGCAAAAGTACAAATCTTTCCTCTTTATATTATTAGTATAGAAAATAACCAGCAATTTTTGTCAATTGACATTGTATTTCTATCCTAACGGTTCTATTGAATGTCTTTTAGAACTTACCTCTTGTAGGCGACTGTTATTTTGGGGCGTTTAAAAAATATTCTAGAAATTTGCATTCTAGCAGGAAGACAAGCGTACTGAATTTAATACGATCTTTATTTTAAAGGCAAACAATTGGTACATGTTCTTATGGGTTTTGGTTGAGTCTGGATTTAGATTCTTCCCTTCAAGAATTACTCTATCCAAAAAACATTTGTTTTGAAAGTGTTGGTAGAATTGGTCTCTGTAATATGACCTTGCTTGTTTTGTTGGATATGACTTGAAAATCGAATATTAGCATAGCAACCTTAGCATCTTCGCGTATAGACTGTCTTCTAATCTCCACAGTTTGTATTACGAACATCGTTAAAAAAAAGTAAGTATACTACTATTTTAATAGTCCCAAGGAGAAATATCGCGTTGCGACCAATTTCTTTTTATAAATATATACCTCTAACGGTTTAGGCAGCGTAAGCAGATAAAAGTTAGTTTATTGAATTTTTAACGCCGGCGTTCAGAAACACGCTGTTCACTAATAGTTCTTTTACCTTTCTGATGGTGACAGAATTTTTAAAATCGGCCCAGTAGTTTTTGAGTTAGTTCAATACATACAAAAAAACATACTACGTCTTCAAATGTTGCTATCAGAACAGAAAGTTTTTGTGGTATTACCGACTCGTTTCGGCATCGGAAATGAAACCAACAAATTTATGTTAAATCTGTCACACTGTGGGGATTTGTGGTCGCTAGCGGGCAGTGTCACCCGACCCTTAAGACTCGTATTTTATGAAGAAAATAAACATATCACGTGTTAACTAGATTGTCATTTTCTCTCTTATTTCACTGAAATTAACATCTGTTTTTGATTAAATGTCATAAATGTAGTTGATTCCCTTACATTTGAATGCGACTGTTTCTGCTACGGTTTTGAAATGCAAGTAACTAAGTCCAGGTAATATGGTAATGTTTGCTGTACGATGATTTTCTTGACGTCACGATGGCAACAAATTGAGTTGTTTGAGTTACTTGGTATTCTAAGAGTTTGGAATGAATTAGCAATCAAGATATCTAATAGTATTCCTTTACGATGTTTACATGCGTATTTGATATCGTTATGAAGATTAGGGATGGTTTTTAACGAACACTCAAAATGTTGAGCAAAAATTATTGTAGAAGTGAAAGGTTGCTCGGATTAGTTCTAATAATTTCGTAATGAAAAAATAAACAATGAAAAACAATTTGTATTATAAATAAAGAAGGTTATTTAATCAAAAGCTTATAATGATGGCAACACATTGATATAATAAAGAAAGGATGCAAATAATTGTAATACTGATATTAAAATTGTTTATAAAATACGTAAAAGAAATAATACTACTTTCGTGTCTTTTTGAAGATTCATATTTCAAAGGATGGCGTACCGTAGGTGCTTTAAAAAAATCACTCTTATCAGATGTTTGACAGCACCGCATGTGTACTGCTATTTTATGAAATACAAAGCGATGGACCTTATTTGAACCAAATTCTATCTCTCCGTCGAATTATAGCAGTTACAGCGATGTCACACAATTTCGGTGAGATATAATTTTTGTGATAACGAGACTTTTAAATCATTTATTTATGTCCTTGTGCTCTAATTGGAAGAAAAGGTAGTGCATTTATTGACTGGATTTTACCTACTCGAGTAGTTAATATATCTCAAAAATTTTTCCATATAAAAGATCCTGTTGGAAGGTTTTTTCTCGCAATGACCTTGCTTGTGATGTTTTTGAAAATGGAGAGTTCGAAAACTTAGCAGATTTGCATATAGAAAATCTGTCTTTTAGGGTTTATTGGACCTCTTGTCGATATTCATTATTTTATGAAGGATTAAGATAAAATTTCTCTTGTCTCTTCACAACCTCTTTCTGAATTATTGAATTTTCTGAATCATCACCTGTCTAGCACAGCGTTGTGATGGTTTGTTTTTTATTATGTTTTTAATCTAGTCCAGTGCTCCATACTGTTATTATCTGAGCATAGCATCCCATTTCAATGATATTGTGTCTAGAGTGTTCTAGAATACACCGTTTTCGAGACATGATCTTTCACATGTCTTAATGTTTATTTTCCTCTGATAAAAGTGGCTTTACTACACAATTTGTATTTTATATCCATCATGGATGTTCTCCAAAATAGGGAACGAGCTTATTTGATTCGGGACGTGACCAAAGCCATTGTATGTATCGTAACAGTTGTTTCCTATCTATGTTGAAGTTAATCGACGAATATTTCTCATAATTTGAAAGTGTATTTTTAATAATTGATATTTCGTAATTTTAATAAAAATATTGTAATATTGAAACATTATTAGAGACGGTAACTGCTTGTTAGACTGCCCCGAGGTGGAATGTTTGAAGACGATGTTGCTATACGTGGACATGTCTGTAACAACTCTTCCATCCTATGTTTATCTATGGAGCAAATGTCAGTTCTCTCATGAACTTCGAACTCTTGATAATTGCAAAGATTTACAGAGATTAACTAATTGATTTTATACGTGGCCGTCAGGTACTTTTAATAATACTTCAAATACTCGTATTAATATTGCTCTGTAGTTATAATGCCCATGATGTAGCTGCTGCCTGTACTAATTAGATTGATTTCAAATGGAGTGGAAAAGCAACATTAATGTTAGCATTAACATGGTTGATGTTAGCTGATGCCACTTCCTGTCTTTTGATGCATGACATCTGCTCTCGATACCGTCGACTCGTAAACTAAATAATAGATTTGTATATTTCCTATCGGTGTGGTTAATGCACGTTTGAACGTCACTTGTGTGTATGACATGCATATTTTTGTCCCTGAGTAGGGGATCCTTTTGGTACCAGTTGCTATATAATGCAGCTTTCGTTAATGTTGTTTCCATATATATTAAACCAGTGAATCGGGTTTCACTGTTGGGATTATGAATTGCGCGTGCACGATGACGGGGCGATCCCGGAGCGTATTAAGCCTGGGTGATTTTTTTCTTTTGGAGACCAGATCACGAACTGTTTAAAATACACTGTGCCACGGTGTTGTAATTACTATTTGCATAACTAATTAATGAATTATTTCATATCTGTTACTCACGTCTATTTTTTCGGTGGCGGCGCCGACTAGTTTCAGACACTACGGCGGCCCTTCAGGGAGGGTGTTACTGGGAATTTATTTACTATTTATATGTCTAATTGCGACCAACGCTCGGATGTTGCTGATATCGTGGCTTGTGCTATAAAACTTTAAAATGCAACAATCTTGCAACTTGTCTTTCCCTTACCGTACCCACAGGCGAATTATATTAGCTACAGAAAGCTAGGTTCAATTTATCTGCTCTTGGTCTGCATTTCTTCCTTGAATTTCTAATTTATGTATCATTAAAAGAAATAACATGCACTATACTGTGTAATGCAAAGGGTAACGAAGAGATCTTACACTTGTACCCTTGTAGATGAGAGATGGAGTAGAAGTTGCAGTTGTATCTGCATAAAGTGGCAGAACTTGGAAGAATTTTTTGCATGCCTCTATAAGATACATTTTCCCTTGACATACCAATTTTGATTGACTTCTGTCTTGAGTGTTCTGGGCATTTAGAATCTGTAGCTAAGTGTTTATTACTATGACAGAGAAAACAGGAAGATTGAGAGTCAGGAATGTTGCAACTTTCACCTCTATGTGGCTCCACATCGGAAGCAGCGAGGTTTTGACCGACACAACAGTTGCGACATTGAATTGTAGGAAGATGGTATAATGACACAGGAAGGGAAGCATTAAAACAGATAATTTTCAAAGGAAGTCGTTGGCCTGTGAAAGAAACAACAGTAGTTGAGAGGACTCATGTAATAGTTCATTGTTCTGTGTTTAAAATTAAGTCTCCTGGCTTTGACTACTAAAATTGGGTGGGGTTGAAATTCCTGATATTAGTTCCTCCAATGTTTATTCGATGGGGATGTTCCGAACGACGCTTAGGCGGAAAATGTAAAATTGGCGATATAGCCAACAAAGTTACTGTTGCTAAAAATATTCTGGAGGAAGGAATTAGCCTGGTTTCTTGCAAATTATGGCTATTTTGCTGGTTTCAGCGTCTTTAATGCCACCTTCTATACCAGGGATATTGTTTTTATGTAAGAGCTTAGCTCTTAAGTTTTTTAGTGTTGAGCCAGTTGACGGATCAGTTTCTTTTCTTGACACGAACACAGTCAATGGGCCCTTATCGTCCTCATTATATGTCCGCATCATTTCGTAAAAACCGACTGGTTAGTACGGAATTTGAAGTTGTTATATTTACACATATACAATAACTACCACTGTTTAAAATTAAATAAAACAAAAAGTAATACACGAATAATGTATTTGAATTCGAATATAATACTTATTTTAAGTAAATTAAAAACTTAACTTATACACTATCAGTAAATAAATGTACAGAATTAGTTTCAAGTTCAAAGAGCGAAATATCACTGAACTCGATTTTATGATCCGATTCTTTACGACCCAACAGCTCCCATTCTTCGGCAAAGTAGGTCTTCCTCTTTTTAATTTCCATTGTGGACCGCCGAGAAGTGGATCCGAAGAGAGCAAAAAATTTAAAATATCTATATTAGAATACTTTCTGCTCCTTTTGCGGGAGAAGTATTACTATCTTCAAAAGCTTTTATTGCGGACTACCGATGCTTCCTCTGACAGATTCCCAATTGGTATTCCGTTATGAGAAATACTCTCAGCTCCAAGTATTAATATCTTGAAGGTGGTGATAGGCATCTTATACCAACCGTGTAATTCCACAAACTTCTCAGCCGTCTCTAATGAAGTTCACAAGACGTTATAGCTTATAAAATTATGGCGAATTTGTGGATATAGCTTCATTCAGCTACGTTATGTCAGCAGTTGTTTTCGGATTTTCAATTAATCTTCTTGTTCCCATCATTGGTGGTTCCATGACTTTGTATGATTGGGGACGAAGTTTCACCGGGCGGTGAAATAAACCCCTATAAAGTAATAAAACAGTTTATTGTTTCACGTACACGGATACAAGTTAAAACGTACACGTAAACAATATAAACAAAGGAACACAAATAC
>NW_013525325.1:131107-157202 GCF_000836215.1 Papilio polytes | reverse complement strand
TTTAAAAGTTTTTAATGACATGATTTATAACATGGCTATAACTCACTTGGGAACTTTTGGTGTAGGCACAGGACAGAAAGTTCCCACGTGAGCTTTAGCTGTGTTATAAAACATATAGTACAGTGTTAGTGCCCTCTTTAACATCTTAGCACGAATGGGCCGGCACACCCAAATGGAATGGAACCAATGCCGTGTTTCGTCTGATGAGTGTGGTGCCGGAGGCCTAATTTAAGTCCCATTCTCTTTACCACCCTTTTCTTATGAGAGGATGGGAAGGGGAAGTGCATTTGACGATGGAGGAGATGCATAGGAAGAGGAAATATCCTCTTTATGTGCGTCTCCTCCGTCGGATAAGGGTAGGCGACGCATCTGCAATTGAAGATGTCTAGGGGCAGTCGCTTCGCCATTTTGCCGGATTCAGGTGGCCGCTTGCTCGTTTGCAATCTTATGTTATAAAAAAAAATATAGTATGTCTCACGAAAGTTTTAATAAGTTAGTTTTTAATGATGTTTATAAACACATTTTCATATGAGAATTGTATCTGTTCGTAACCAGAGTGGGTGTTTACTAATTTATTAAATTTCAGTTTCAGGTGGACTTCAAAGATGCGTATGTTTGTTGTTTCTGTCACAATATAATAATGAAAATTGATACATTTAAACGACAAGTGGAAGAATCTATTGCAACCCTTTATAATATGGTGAGTTTATTGTTTTAGATTATAACAGTGGTAGGGCCCGCTTTAACAACTTGCAGCAGGACTCGCCTCCAGCAATACCACGACCACACAGACAGGCGTGAAGTGGAAGCAATTCCGTGTACAATCTGATGAGTGTGGTGCCGGAGGCCCAATTTAGTCCCATTCCCTTTTCACCCTTTCTTATAATTGGATGGGAAAGATTTGACGGTGGAGGAGACGCATAGGAAGGGGAAATATCCTCTTTATGTGCGTCGTTAAGGGTAGTCAACGAATGTGCAATTGCGGATGTCTGGGCAGCGGTCGCTTTGCCATTTTGGCGGATTTAGTCGCTTGCTTGTTTGCCACCTTATGTTATAAAAAAAAATGATTAGTTTTGGATGTTAGTTATGAGTACACCGGTAGAGGTCTTAATCGATGGAAAGGAGATACATTTCCGCTTCCTATGTGTCAAATTCACTTTTCCTTCCCATCCTTTCCTCTTAAGAAAAGGGTGGGAAGGTAAAGGGACTAAAAATAGGCCTCCGGCACTATACTACTCCAGTATGAGTTATTGTTAGAGAGAAATTTCATTGAAGTCCGTTCAGTAGTTTAGACTACAAACTCTAACAAACATCCATACCATAACACCTCTCAGATAAGCTTGAATGGAGAAAAGGGACTGGGGCCCATTTGACAAGAACTATTTCACAAAACAAACTGACTATACCTAAGCACAATACAATTGGCTTTACAGGTGGTTTTAAGATTTCAGCATCAAAGGTTTGGAATGATCTTCCACCACTTATAAACCAAATTGTATCGCAACCAGGTTTTAAATATAAGTGTAAAAGATTCCTTTTAGAGTCACAAATTCAAAACTGTATATAAATAAGACCAAAGTCACTATGCTATCACTTTGTTTTTATCACATCACTTATTGACTATTATAAAGCGGTTTGGTATGCACACAATTGTAAACTAAGTTTGAACCTATATGTTATTTTTTTTTAATTATCTTTAAAAAATTATTATCTAGCCTTTGAAAATGAATAAAATCGTAACCTTAATATATTATTTATTTCTTAATATTTTTTAATGTCTGTCTCGGTTAAGTCACCCTACTTATGTGTTAATACTCATGTGTAAAGGGGCCAGCTGAAAACCAGCGCAGTAACGGCTTGCGCCGTCCCTGCATTAGCTGAGCTTGCCACCTTTTGCCACATTTTCCTCTCTTTTTTTTATGTTAGCTCTAAGGTTTTGTGCATTAAATGTTTATGTAGTTTTTTTTGTGGCAATAAAAATTCTATTTATTTATTTATTTAAATTATATAATTGCATTAAATTCTTTAGAAATGAAGACATTGACAATAAATCCAATATTGCAAAAATTAAATTAAGAAATAAGTCTTGTATATGTATAAAATGAAAATGGATGTAAGTATATAAGAATAGATGTAAGAAATGGGTGTCTGTCGCCAACAAACTGTTGTGCAGTTTGGCGACATTATATAAACACAAGCTGTTCTCATGCGGCTTCATCCACATGAAATTATGAAAATTTTATATCATTTATAGTTGTCAAATTATCAATAGCAAATGTCAAAATGACATGACATGGCAAACCTTAGCAATCTTGCTTCCTTGATGTTGGCAGCAACTTATGGTCTCTTTCCCACATTACAGCTTTTATCCAAAATATTTACTCCCTAAGTTTAATGGCGTGAAAATATAGCCTAAAGTGTGACGTAAGTGTAGGGCTTTTTATTAAAAAAAGAATTATTCAAAAATATGGTGTAATTGCTGACATCTTAGGCAACAAATAAGCGTGTGTTTACGCTTTATTATAATAGTATAGATTATATGTTTTCTTGTGTTAAAATAAAAAAAATATAAATACAAATGTTCCCATTTATAATATCAGTATGAATAAGAAGTAGTTTTTAGTTTTTTTAAATATTTAGAGATTTTTAAACTATGCGCCATTTTCATTATTTTTTTTGACATATTTCAGAATAAAATAATAATAGAACCACAGAAATATCATATAACAGATATAGAAATTAATTCGACAGTTAATAACGAACCTTTAAAAATAGAATTTACCCAACCGATGAATATCAAAACGGAAATAACTGATTTTAAATACGAAGAGACAGATTACGATGTACCTTTAAAAGTTAAAAAAGTTAAAAATAAAAAGATAAAAGGATTGAAACGAGGACCTAATTACGAAGGGAAGTTGAAGATAGTTATGCTGAGTTACGAAGAAATGATGGAAGAAAGGAAGAGGGAATCGGTGAAAATTTCTTACATAAATTTACCTTTTAAATGTGAAGATTGTGTGACGGGATTTGATCATGAAGTGACATTAAAAATGCATGTGTTACAACGACATAGTAATGTGAGTATTTTTTATTTGTATTATTTATAAAAATGTCCTATAGGGTTTTGATTTTTTTTTGTGGAAAAAATATTAGATTTTTGTTTATATAGCATAATATATAATAATAATAATCTTACTAATATTATAAATGCGAAAGTTTAGATGGATGTTTGTTAGTTTGTAGCCTAAACTGCTGAACGGATCTTAATGTAATTTGGCACAGGTATAGAAAGTCTGGAAGAACACTTGAGATACTTTTTATCCAGGGAATAGTTAGTTCCCGTGGGATTAATTTAGTTTTTTAATGTTTACTCGATCATTCTGCAACGGTTCAACATATCTTATTGAAATTTGTCACAGATATAAAACAAAGTGTGGAGTACACATGGGATAAGGTTCATCTCAGAGAAATGTCCGGTTCCCGGGATATGTAGCTTTTTGTTAACGCGAGTGGAGCGATTAGGTATCTAAGCGAACCCGCGCGTCGAGCTAGGTCAACTAACTGTATTATTGTTACTGTTATAACTAACAAACATCCATCCATCTAAACTAGCATTTATAATATTATATCCGTTGCCCGCGACTTCGTCCGCCTGGTACAAAACATACGAACTATATAAATAACAAAAAGCTACGTATCCCGGGAACCGGACATTTCTCTGAGATGAACCTTACCCCATGTGTACTCCACACTTTGTTTTATATCTGTGACAAATTTCAATAAGATATGTTGAACCGTTGAATGATCGAGTAAACATTAAAAAACTAAACGAATCCCACGGGAACTGTAACTATTCCCGGTATAAAAAGTATCTCAAGTGTTCTTCCAGACTTTCTAAACCTGTGCCAAATTTCATAGAGATCCGTTCAGCAGTTTAGGCTACAAACTAACAAACATCCATCTAAACTTTCGCATTTATAATATTTATTTCATTTGATAGTATAGACAATTTAACTAATTAATTATTGTTACAGAAAGAAAATGGATATGTATGTGATATTTGTAATTCAGTTTTAAGTACTGAAGCGTCTTTAAAAGAGCATAAAAAGAGACATATAAGACGGTAAATATATTAACTATTAGGGAAATTAACATTTTTTCAAATCTAGACTAGAAATTTAAAAAAAAATCATGAAAAAAACCATTCTATAACATTCCTGTATACTTTAGCTATATTTCCGTGAAAGTCCCGTAAAAATTGGACCATCCGTTTCAGAGATTAGAGGGAACAAACAGACAAACAGACAAGAAAAAAATACTTTTTCGTTTTCAGTAAATATACAGTATGTTATGAATTTTTTCAATCTATGTATATTTATATCTATACTTATTAGTATTATAAAGAAGGGTTTTTTTGTATGTATTGAAATAACTCAAAAACTACTGGGACAATTTCAAAAATTCTTTCACCATTAGATAATTTTTCTGTGAGTAACATAGGCTACATTTTTTATTATTTTTTACATTCACGCCGGCGAAGTCGCGAGCAACAACTAGATATACGCCAACGTCTATAAATACTAATAAAATAAAAAAGTTTGTAACGTATAAACTCAAAAACTACTTATCCGATATCAAAAATTTATTCACCATTAGATAGCTACATTATCATTAAATGTCATAGGAGACATTACATACGATAGAAGGGTATGGATGACAGAAAAAAGACATTTTTAGATACGAATGTTTGGAATGTGGACTACGTAAGGCAGATCTGCATTACGTCATCAAACATTATAAGGAACAACACGGAGCCATACAAACTTCACACACTTGTACTGATTGCGGATTTACTACCGAGTAAGTATACAGAATGAACCCCTGGGGTCCAAACCCTTGGGCATTAAATACCCCCTTCCGAAAACTTCTACCTGAACACCCTCTAGGGTTAAGACCCTTTCTAAGGAAACTATAGGGTATTCCTTCTGAGTTCTGCTAAAGCTTTCTTACGCTCTTTATATCCCTTTGTCGTCAATCTCCGGTTTCAGAACACTTCCCTGGTTGCCTCAGCCAGTATCGGTATTCTCGGCGTTGACATATCGAGTGACGTTCAGTTTCGCGGTCATCTGGAAGATAAGGCCAAGCTGGCTTCCAAAAAGCTGGGTGTGCTCAGTAGGGCGAAGCAATATTTCCAGTCGGGCCACCGCCTTCAGCTCTATAAGGCGCAAGTTCGGCCCCACATGGAGTACTGCTCGCACCTCTGGGCGGGAGCACCCCAATACCAGCTTCTTCCATTTGACCGCATACAACGGAGAGCGACTCGAATCGTCAACGACCGAGCTCTTACCGATCGGCTAGATCCTCTGGCCTTGCGGAGGGACGTCAGTTCCCTCTGCATGTTTTACCGCATTTACCACGGGGAGTGTTCCGAGGAGTTGTTTGGAACGATTCCTGCCGCCGAGTTTCGTCATCGGACGACACGACAGACCGCTAGATACCATCCTCACCATCTCGATGGCTGGCATTCCACAACCGTGCGGTTTTCGCGGAACTTCCTGCCCCGCACAGCCGCGTTGTGGAACGGTCTGTCCACGGCGGTATTTCCAAACCAATACGACTTAGGGTCCTTCAAGAAGCGAGCCTATCATTTCCTCAAAGGCCGGCAACGCATCTGTAGTTCCTCTGGTGTTGCGGATGTCCATGGGCGTCGCTGACCACTTCGGTGTTCTCGCCGCTCGTTTGCCCCCCTTTATTATAAAAAAAAAAAAAAAATCCCCTGGGGTCCAAGTGACCCTCTAAATTTTCAAAACACCCTACATTCTGAAAACTGAGTTTCAGATAAAGTCCAATAGTCTAAGTCTGGGGTCTGAAACCCTCTGAGTTCTGCGAAAACCTTAAGTAAATATCCCTTGGGGTCCATGTGACCCCCTAAATAACAAAAACACCTTTACAATTATACATTTTCAGATCAAACCGTACATATAGGTATCACAGAGAGAAACATCGAAATAAAAAGAAATGCAGACAGTGTGGCAACACCTTCGCTAATGCCAACGCGCTTCGGACCCATGTGTTGTTAGTACATAATGTAATATTTTATATACACTACAGAAACAGCAATAAACAGCTAAAGTGTAGCTGTTTATTACACTATTTATGAAATGTGTAATTTATTTATTACTTGTGTACACACTTGCAATTTATTACTTGTGTAATCATACTAATATTATAAATGCCTAAGTTTAGATGGATGTTTGTTAGAGTTTGTAGCCTAAACTGCTGAAAGGATTTCAATGAAATTTGGTATAGATGTAGAGGATAGTCTGAAACACGTAGGTTACTCATTTTTGTTTTTATTTAATTCACACACATCAATGCATTTTTACACTTGCAATAATTAATTACACATTCAATCTTCATCTTCATGTGTAGTTTTATATGTGTAATGAAATTTTAATTTACTATCATAAACACATGTGTGAACATTTGACAAGTGTAATATTACTTTATACACTAATAAATTACTTTTACACAAATATTTTACACATTTTGTATATAGGCCGGCACGTCCGGTGTAATACCACGACCACACAGAAGACAGGCGTGAAGTGGAAGCAATTCCGTGTACAGTCTGATGAGTGTGGTGCCGGAGGCCTCATTTAAGTTCCTTTCTCTTTACCATCCTTTTTTTATAACGAGAGGAATGGAAGGGGAAGTGGATTTGACGGCGGAGGAGATGCATAGGAAGAGGAGATATTCTCTCCATGTGCGACTCCTCTGTTGCATAAGGGTAGGCAACGCATCTGCAATTGCGGATGTCTATGGGCAGTCGCTTCGCCATTTTGGCGGTTTCAGGTGGCCGCTTGCTCGTTTGCCACCTTATGTTATATGTCTTTTTTTCTAGCACAGTGCACAGTAAATCTGGTCGCACATACATATGTCCTATTTGTGGTAAGAGTTATCGAGCTAAGTCGAGTCTGGTCGCGCACCAAGCGCTGCACGCCGCGGGCCCCGGCCCCGACAGCTTCTGTGTCACTTGTAAGACACATTTCAGAAGCGCGATAGCTTTGAAACACCATTTGAAGACACATTCCAAGCATGTACGGGATTCAGACAAAAAGTAAGTATATATTTATACTAGCTGTTCCCCAGCGGTTTTATCCGCGTCAAATTATGATTTTTTTATTTTATTGTTTACATTTGTCATTATCAATAGCACATGACATGACCTTGGCAATCTTGTTTCCTGGATATTGGTTGTTTGGTCTCTTTCCCACATTGGAGTTTTTTTCTAAAACTAGCTGTTATCGTGCGACTTCATCCGCATAAAATTATAATTTTTTTATTTTATTGTTTACATTTGTCAAATTGTCAATTCCAAATGTCAAACTGACATGACATGACAAACCTTGGCAAACTTGTTTCCTTGATGTTGGCAACTTATGGTCTCTTTCCTACCTTAGGGTTTTTATCCAAAATATTTACAGCCTAAGTTTAATAGCGTGAAAATATATAGCCTAAAGCGTGACGTAAGTGTAAGGCTTTTGATTAAAGAAAGAATTATTCAAAAATATGCTGTAATTGCTGACATCTTAGGTAACAAAGAAGTGTGTGTTTACGCTTTATTATAATAGAATAGATAGTATAGACAGTGCACGATTTTTTTAAAAAAGATAATTTAGTTTGATAATTCATGTGACAATTTAGTAGGGATGGATTGTGTAACATCAAGTATGCAATTTAGTAGGGATGGGTTGTGTAACATCAAGTAAGCAATTTAGTCGGGATGGGTTGTGTAAAATCAAGTATGCAATTTAGTAGGGATGGATTGTGTAACATCAAGTATGCACTTTAAGAGGGATGGTTTGTGTAACATCAAGTATGCAATTTAGTAGGGATGGGTTGTGTAACATCAAGTATGCAATTTAGTCGGGATGGGTTGTGTAAAATCAAGTTTGCAATTTAGTAGGGATGGTTTGTGTAACATCAAGTATGCAATTTAGTAGGGATGGGTTGTGTAAAATCAAATATGCACTTTAGTAGGGATGGGTTGTGTAAAATCAAATATGCACTTTAGTAGGGATGGGTTGTGTAAAATTTAGTAGGGATGGGTTGTGTAAAATCAAGTGTGCAATTTAGTCGGGATGGGTTGTGTAAAATCAAGTATGCAATTTAGTAGGGATGGGTTGTGTAAAATCAAGTATGCAATTTAGTAGGGATGGGTTGTGTAAAATCAAGTATGCAATTTAGAATTGGAATATTGTCTGAAAAAACACATAGGCTACTTAGATTTGTTTTTTTTCTTAATTCCCTGCAGACGAAGTCGCGACCGAAAGATGGTATTTTATATTTTTTTATACTTATGTTATTTTTAGGTTTACTTGTGATGAATGCGGTTTGAAGTTTTTGCTGAAGCGTTTATTAGAAGAACACATTAATTGGGAACATTTGAAAAAGGAGAAATATGTATGTGAAGATTGCAGTAAGGTAAGAAATAAGATAATATAGTTAAAATAAGTTATTTTGGCCGTTTTATTAATTAAAATGTTCTACAGTAGAGCCCGCTTTAATATCTTAGCACTGTAGGGCTCTCAGCAATACCAAGACCACACAGACAGGCGGGAAGTGGAAGCAATTCCGCGTACTTATGAGTGGTGCAAGAGGCCTCATTTTAGTCCATTTCTCTTTCTACTCTTAAGAGGAAAGGATGGGAAGGAAAAGTGTATTTGACAGTGGAGACGCATAGGAAGGGGAAATGTCCTCTTTATGTGCCTCCACCGTCAATGAAGGGTAGGCAGCGCTGCAATTGCGGATGTTTATGTGCAGCGGTCGCTTTCCATTTCGGTAGAGTCAGGCCGCTTGCTCGTTTGCCACATTATATTATACAAAAAAAACTCACTAGATAATGTTACAAAATACTTTGTTGAAGCTATTCTATAAGAAACTAGCTGTTCCTCGCGACTTCGTGTGGAATTAAAATAACTACTGAAATTGCCTTTCTAACGGTAAAAGAATTTTTAAAATTGGCCCAGTAGTTTTTGAGTTATTCCAATATATACAAAAATACTAATCTTTCCATTAATAATGTTAGTATAGAAAATAACAAGTGATCGATTATTTAAATTCGCCTAAATAGCGAATTGGCCACTTGATATATGAAGACAAAATTACTCATTTTGACTTTCAGAAATAGATGGCATTGTAGTCAATTTAAACATTTATTTGTATCTTTAGAAATATAGATGGCGCTGAAACTAATTTAATTTTAATCGCAACATTTGTGCAATAGATGGCGTTATCTAAAAATATTTAATTGCATTTTATTATAGATGGCACTGTAATATATTTTTTAAATCTGGGTTTTATTGTTTTTCAGGTATTTAGAAACAATTCAGCATTGAAGAAACATAAAAGTTTCGTTCACGATAAGAAAAGGCCGCCGAGGAATAAAATATGCGATCATTGTGGACAAGGTTTTACTGTAAGTAGCATCTATACTAAAATTATAAAGAGGAAAGATTTGTATTTTTGTATCTATTGAAATAACTCAAAAACTACTGGGACAATTTCAAAACTTCTATCACAATAAAAAAGCTACGCTATCAGTTTCTTATTTGTTTTTTTAATTTCATGCGCACGAAGTCGCGGGTAACGGCTAGTCTAAACTAATATAAAGAGAAAAGATTTGTATTTTTGTAATATTGGAAAAACTCAAAAACTACTGGGCTAATTTCAAATATTTCACCGCTAAAAGCTATGTTATGGCTAAGTCATATGTTTTAATTTCATGCGGACAAAGTCGCTAACAACAGCAAGTTACTGCTTCAATGTATGGATGTTTGTTACTATATCTTCAGAACATTGACTGTTTTACTAAGATTTTCATATTCTTCCATAGTCAATGTTTTTTTATTTACCCGTTATATTGTATGGATCTGAATTGGGTTGTATTGCGGATAAAAGGAGATTGTATGTGGATGGAGATGTATGGAAGTACATACTGTGCCTTCGTAGAGAGAAGGGGAAGTTGATAATCATCACCATACTTTATCCCCACTGAGGGGAACCCTTAGGGTGACTAGGACACTTTGAAATCAGAAAAAACCAAAATCACAGGTACAATGGTATTCAAACCCAAGACCTTTAGATTACAAGTCAACTGCTTAAACTACTGAGCCGAGGCTCCCACTAATCAATGTAAATCTGTGTTTATTAGACTCTGCAGATATTACGTCATCACGTGCGCACTCACACCGGGGAGCGGCCGCTGCAGTGCGCGCGCTGTCCCGCGACCTTCGCGCACAACGGCGCACTGTACACACACAACAAGCTGCTCCACGCGCGCAAATAGTGCGCACTTCTCACAAGCTGCTCAACGCGCGCAAATAGTGCGCACTTCACACAAGCTGCTGCACGCGCGCAAATAGTGCGCACTTCACACAAGCTGCTGCACGCGCGCAAATAGTGCGTTCTGAATTTGTGACCCCAAGTGTGAGCTCATTAATATTTTAAGTTCGTGCCCCCAATGTGGACTCAATAGTGTAATAGAGTTTGTACCACTAACGTGGGGTCACTAGTGTATTTGAGTTTGTGCCCCTAATATTGGTTATTTGAGTTTGTGACCCCAGTGTATATCGGATTGACATCGTGACCGCAGTAATTCAGTTTGTAACGAATTTGCCTTAATGTTAAGGTTCTGTGACTTTAGTTTTGTGCCCCAAGTGTGGGGTCACTGATGACATGTTGAGTTTGTAACCCCAGTGTGGGAGTCAGAGATAATTAATGTTGACTTTCTGCGCTCTGGATTTAGTTTTTTCTTGAGTTTGCTTGTAGGAGTTATTTTTAATTTATGTATTTTTTTGTGTCCGGTTTTTTAAGGTTTAACCCTAGGTAGTCATTTATGAGTTTTGTGCCCCCACTGTTGGGGTCACTGTATTATTAATAATAATTATTGTAAATAAGATGAAATAAAAGACGTTAGTAATAATTATTTGTTTAATTTAAAAACATTTCCTATGAAAATAAATTCAATGCACCATTTTATTTCAGATATAAATAGCCATAAACCATTTCATCCTAAAACCCTTCATTTGTTCAAGAAAATTAATTATTTTAATATAAATATAGATTTATTTTATTTCACTATAAAAAACCCTTTTATACAATACAAAAAAGCTTTAATTTCTCGTAAAACCAATTCTGAATCAACAGAATAAAAATCCCCTAAACAATTGTCAAATTTGACAGACTCGTCATAATGACAGCCCAAATTGCGCTTGACACTGACAGCTGTCAAATCAGGTTTGACTGTAGAAATTTGCCTAAAGCTAAATTAAGTTAAAAATCAGGTGAATTTACTTTAAATTAGAGTCAGAAATTAGTCAATTTTGACAGGTTCTTGACATTTGTCAAATATTGCAATTAAGAGGTTTGCTTTCGAACGTAGTTTTGACAATTTGCTCTCCGATTCAAGTCGATTCACGGTTCGACGGTTGTCAAGAAAACTTGACAGTTTGACAGCTGTCAAGTAAATTTGACAGTTGTCTAGAGCATCTTCCTTATCATGTAGTTGAGGATTCCGCCGTGTTTGAAGTACGTGAGATCGACTTCGGTGTCGAAGCGAATTTTCACTTTGAATGATTTCCCGCTGTCCAACTAAAAAACACAACATAGACAAAATAATGCTAAAACGAGTAAATAAAACCACAAAATAATGGAATTTAAACGAAGCATTTTTCAATATTTGACGGTTAATTAATTTAAAAAAAAAAACAATCTAAATATCAACAATTACTTTATGTTTATCTCAAAACATATTTTTGGGGCCTTATTTTCGTTCCTTTCCTTAAAAGAATTTGGAAGATAATTTAGGAAATAGGAAAGAAGAAAGATAAGGGGAAATATCCTCTTTAATATCTTCCATCAATTAAGGTAATACATTTGCAATTGACAATGATTTTCGCCTTTTCGGCGAATTCCTGCACTGCCACCATAATATTGGAAAAAAGAAAGATAAAGGCGGAATAACCTCTTTAACATCTTCCTACAATTACGGGAATACATCTGCAATTATCTATGATTTTCGCCTTTTCGGCGATTTCTGCTTTGTCGCCATAATATAGGAAAGAAGAAACATAATACTCTCTTTAATATATTCCATAAATTTAGCTTATATGCAATTGTCTATGCTTTTCGCCTTTTCGGCGAATTCCTGTTTTGCCACCATAATACCGTTTTTACCCTATTTACTTACCGTAACAGTCGCCATTTCTCCAGGTGTCAAAGTTTCCGGTAATTGTACAGAAAATATCTCTTTGCCGTTCAACCCCAAAGTTTCCGCATTCTCACCCTCTGAGAACTGCAGGGGGATGATTCCCATCCCTACTAAATTGGAACGATGAATACGTTCGAAGGATTCAGCGATTACTGCTCGAATACCCTAAGAAAATAGTTATACTAATATTATAAATGCGAAAGTTTAGATGGATGTTTGTTAGTTTGTAGCCTAAACTGCTGAAAGGATCTCTATAAAATTTGGTATATATGTAGAGGATAGTCTGGAAGAACACATAAGCTATTCACTTTTGTAATTTCCAATTCCACGCGGACGGAGTCGCGGGCGAAAATCTAGTAGTCTATATATTGTGAACAAAAATCAACCGGTAATTTCTTTGATAGGTACAAAGGGATTACTCAAAATCTATTTATTTAGGTGTTTAGTTTATTTTTTAATAAAATATAGAACTTCGTTAATTAGCTTTTTAATGTTGAAAGAATTTTTAAAATTGCCCCAGTAGTTTTTGAGTTATTTCAATACATACAAAAATACAAAACTTTCCTTTTTATAACATTAGTATAGACTAGCTGTTGCTCGCGACTTCGTCCGCGTGAAATTAATAAAATATCCTATGTTACTGATAGATAAACTACCTTTTTAATTGTTAAAGATTTTTTGAAATCGTCCCAGTAGTTTTTGAGTTATTCCAATATATACAAAAACAGAAATCTTTCCTCTTTATATAGTACAGACTAGCTGTTGCTCGTGACTTTTTACACGTGAAATTAAAAATACTCTAATCGTCCCAGTACTTTTTGAGTTAATACATACAAAAATACAAATCTTCTTTTCATAATATCAGTATAGTAAAACAAAGTCTGAAATAACACATGGGACATCATCCATCCATCCATCCTCAAAATATCAAGTTCCCTAGGGATAATTGATTTTTTGTATCTATGTATTGTTTTTTAAAGGTTTTTTTTTTAATGTAATTTGTAATCTATATATAAATGCATAGATAATATAAGAGTTATGTGCAGTGTAAACCTACGTTAACTTACCAATAAAAACGGTCCCTTAGCGGCCCAGTCCCTGCTCGAGCCTGACCCGTAGTCCTTACCTACCACAGCTATTAAAGGTACCCCTTCTGACGCATATCTAAAATGGGGTAAACAGAATTGAAAATTCAAACATACTAGGTGACCCGACTCCGTCTACGTAGAAAAAAAAATAATAAATTGACTTTTTATATTATAAGGTGGCAAACGAGCAAACGGCCACCTTAATCCGCCAAAATGGCGAAGCAACTGCCCATAGACATCCGCAATTGCAGATGCGTCGCCTACCCTTATACGACGTAGGACGAGACGCACAAAAAGAGGATATTTCCTCTTCCTATGCATCTCCTCCACCGTCAAATCCACTTTCCCTTCCCATCCTCTCCTTATAAGAAAAAGGGTGGTAAGGAATAAGGGACTTAAATGAGGCTTCCGGCACCACACTCATCAGACTGTACACGGAATTGCTTCCACTTCACGCCTGTCTGTGGTCGTGGTATTGGGGGCGAGCCCTGCAGTGCTAACATGTTAAAGCGGGCACTACCATTGTAAAATTGCTTGCTCATTTGCCACCTTTTAATATAAATAAGTCAATTTATTATTTATAAAAACTTAAAAAATCAACAAATGTCAAAAGTCTGCCACACTTCGGAAGTATAGTTACTAATTATGATTGTGTGTGTGTGTATGTATGTATGTATGTATGTATGTATGTACCTTTCAGCAGCATCAAAGACATCCATCTGATCACCGCTGGGCTGGTGTGTGGTGTAAGGACCAGCTTTTGAAGACAATTTATTAATCAATCGTATATTAGCGAAAGTTCCTCGCGACATCACCGCGTCGTTGCCGCGACGAGAACCGTAAGAATTAAACTCACGAGGAGATAAACTGGAAATATAATAGATATTTTATAGAAAACTATAAAAAAATATAGTCTATGTTACTCACAGATAAACCTTTCTATAGTATGTCAAAATAATTTAGATTAGTTTGACAATTCACTTCAAATTTATTAGGGATGGGTTGTGTGAAATCAGTCATGAATCTTATCGATTTTCGATTTTTATTCTTATAGAAGTTGGAATCGATAGATTTATAGTTATAACTTATGAATTTAAATAAAACACTGTTTTCTCAAATTAATAATGACCATAACAAAAAATAAATGTTTATTACTACTACAGCCGTACAAAATGGAATTGGATTTCGCTATTATTTCTGTCATCGTTAAATTCTCTACACTATAATCAATAATAGAATTGTCCTCTAAATTAGTTAATAAGAAAATAATAGTTTTAGTTGAGTTCGATAATTATTTAAACCGAATATCGATAGTTCAAAATTGTTCGCTGCGTGTTTCGTCACTACGATACCTGTCTAAGTATGGCATTTACCTTCATACAAATTGAATTCGATACTTCATATGCGTCATTTATCAAACTAATCTATCTTATTTAGACACACTATAATGGGGAAAAAAATCGCCCCAGTAGTTTTTGAGTTATTTCAATATATACAAATCGTTAATCTGTATAATATAAGTGGAGATTAGCTATTACTCGCTACTGTGTCAACGTGAAATATAAAAATATAGCTTATGTTACTCGATAACGTAGCTTTGTAATGGTGCAAAAAATTTGAAATCGTCCCAGTAGTTTTTGAGTTATTCCAATACATACAATAATAAAAAGATTTCCTCTGTATAATATTAGTATAGACTAGCTTTTCCTTGCGTCTGTGTCCACGTGAAATATAACAATATAGCCTATGTAACTCACAGATAACTTTCCAACGGTGGTATAATTTTTGAAATCGTCCCAGTAGTTTTTGAGTTTTTTTCAATATATACAAAAATACAAATCTAACTAACGTTGAAAGTCAATTATATGTAAGCTATCCGTATAATTAAAAGCTTTTATTATTATTTTGATTACTCAAATAACTTGCTTTTGGCTGAAAAATTAAATAACCTTGATTTTACTTATAGGTTATATTTTAAATAACTCAATTTGGTGGTGGCTGATATAAACACATACCCCCTATCAGCAAGATATCTAGCAGCAGGAGAGTTCCTGGCTATGGAACCTGCGGGAGAAATGTGGTCCGTGGTGACGGAGTCCCCGAGCAGCAGCAGACAACGAGCGTTGTTTATACTACTTATTGAAGGTAACTCCTGAAATAAAGGGATTAGTGTTATTTACAAGATTATTTACATAAAAGAAATATGACTTACTAGCTTTCGCCCGCGATTCCGTCCGGGTGGAATTAAAGAAAATGAAAAGTAAATAGCCTATGTGTTCTTCCAGACTATCCTCTACATCTATGTCAAATTTCATCGAAATCCGTACAGCAGTTTAGGCTACAAACTCTAACAAACATCTATCTAAACTTTCGCATTTATAATATTAGTATGATTGATGAATCTCAAAAAAATGCATGTCAATTTTGAATAAAAATGTCGTTATTAATACCGTAAGTACAATTTTATTTTGCTTTGTTATTCTATGGTTCAAGAGATGGATGAAATTTTGTAGTTTCAGTTACTTCGGTTACGAAAATATACCCGAAACTTAGTGTTCGTGATATTTCGTGCATTCACGAGTAAATTTTAATACAAAATCTGATTTTTACGATTTTTCTTTTACGAAAAGGATCTTTACATATATTGAAAAACGTAGAACACAAATTAAAACGCTTTTAATGTAGGATTTCTTTATATGCAAAAAAAATAGACTACAATTCAATACATAACTATAATCTTAAGGACCTGTCCCACCACTGGCTGATAGAGCCTCAGATAGCTTAAAAACGTCACTGTTAACAACATATTGTACACGTTGGATTGTAATCAGACTCTACAATTTGATGAGACAGGCCCTTAGCCTAAGTTATTACGTAAATCGTGGTCGTGTAATGAAAAGAAAGGTAAGGGATAAAAGGGGGGGTTAAGGGGGTTATTGTTTTTATTTTCTATGTTTACCTTAGTCATAGTATCAAAGAAGGGTGGTCGTTTAATATAAGTAGAGTTGGTATCCCATCCATACAACTTGCCGCGCGGCACTTCCAGCGCCTGCCACGAGTCAGACCCCAACTCGATGCGAGAGTACACCTGGCGTGGCGCATGACACCATTATGACACCTTTTATGACACACTTGTTGCACGCGAATTCGTTCATGTGTTAATAGTCGTTATACAGTGGTAACGTAGTTTTTCAATGGTGAAGGATTTTTTGAAATTACCCCAGTAGTTTTTGAGTTATTTCGATTCACAAAAATACAAATCTTTCCTCTTTATATTACTAGCTGTTGCTCACGACTTCGTCCGCGTGGAATAAAAAAAAAGTAGTCTGATATTTAGCGGTTACGTAGCTTTTTAGTGGTGTAAGAATTTTTGAAATCGTCCCAGTAGTTTTTGAGTTATTTCAATTCACAAAAATACAAATCTTTCCTATTTATATTATATTCCTCGCGTCTTGGTCCGCGCGGAATTCAAAAAAACTTAGCCTATGTTACTCAAAGATAAATTATCGTTATAATGGTTTAAGAACTGTTGAATTCGTTCTAGTAGTTTTTGAGTTATTTCAATACATACAAAAATACAAATCTTTCCTCTTTATAATATTAGTAAAGATATCAAATATATCATATTAAAATGGCATTAAATCTACTTACCTCTTTAAACATACTTGGTATGACATTTTTGTCCTCAACTTCTTGTATTTCAGCACGAGTTGGCCAAATGTCTCTCAAAAACACGGCGCTGCCGTCAGCTCTCTTACCTACCGACATTGTTTAAGTTATCACACGATAGATGGCGTTTTACTAAATAATAAAGTAAAAAATAATTTTAAATGTCTATATATTCAATAAAAACCCACACTAAATGTTGTTATAATTGGGTTCTTACCCATACAAGACATTTTTTTATACTTACAAATAAGAACCGACTATATGCATTACAAGAAACCAAACTATATGAAGTTATTAACAAGAACTTACATTAGATTTTGTTATAAACGAGATCTCTCACTATATGCATTAATAGAACCCACTCTATATGTAGCACACAAGAACCCAAACAAGATGTTATAAACAAGAACCCATACTAGATGTCAGGCACAAGAACCCACAATAGATGTTAGGTTTAGGTTTAAAGATATTTATTCTCATAAAAAACATAATGTTTCACTTACAATGAGAAAATTTAAATATGTACAATGTAATTGTGAGCTTGCGGGTAAGTACATGAAATAGTATAAACACAAAAAGACACTAGGTACACTATTAATTAATATAAATCAAAACAAGCCTTAAAATAATCTAAATTAACATAAATGACAAGTAACCAAGTTACATGTACTCGTATATACCTATAGGCAACTGAAAAGATTTTATAATAATTCGGCAATAATATGTAACTTGAGTTTATTTTTGAAAATATTAATACTTTTACAATTCTTTTTAAACACAATAACCCTCACTATATGCATTATATCAACCCATACTAGATGTTAAACACGAATCCATACTATATGCCTTATAAGAATTCAGACTAGATGGTATTACTTACCAAGGGGTTCAGTTTCAAAGTCGATGTCGACAGTACCCGCCAGCGCGTACGCTATCACCAGGAGGGGGGATGCGAGGTAGTTGGCGCGCGTGTTGGGGTGGATACGACCCTCAAAGTTACGATTACCTGACAACACCCCGCAGCAAACTAATTCGTTCTGTAATAACGTTAAGGTGACGTAAATAACCATTCCTACCTCCATAAAACGCGATTTTTCCTAACTTTTTTTTTAGAAAACTTCCATATAACGTGGTAGACTCCTTATAACGCGAACATTACCAACTATTTAAAAAAAACCGCGATAGGCCCCTTATAACGCGAATGTTACCAACTATTTTTAACAATTACCCAAAAACGCGGTAGATCCCCCTATAACACGAATATTACCAACTTTTTTTAACAAACCCCTAAATAACACGGAAATATGACCCCATAACGCGATATTCCCAAAAAAAAGATTCAAATTCTCATATAGCTGTTGTTATACGGAGAGATTCCTACACGTGGAACTATCAACCGTGTTATAGCGAGTTAAGATAAGCTAAATCAAAAAGGGTTTAAAACAAATTAATCCTCACCTTCTCTATAGTGTTTGCAATATTATCATCGATGGGTCCAGAATTTCCAATACAAGTCATACATCCATAGCCTACGATATCGAAACCCAACTTTTCTAAATAAGGCACAACACCTGATTCCTGGAATAATACAAATTAATTAATTAATTAATTAATCGACTAACATTTAATCAATGAATTAATTAATTAGTTGATTAATTTCATTAATTAAATATAATAATATGTAAATTATTTTAGACTAAACAAGATAAAAAATACAATAATTATTATCTAAAAACAATCTATACATAAATATTGAAGTTTAGATGTTTGTTAGTTTATATTCTAAACAGAACGGATACTGATGATTGTCAAATGTACAGGACAGTCTGGAACACATAGACTACTTGTTTTTTTATGAGGACAAAGTCGCGGGAAAAAGCTAGTAAAAAAAAAAATGGACAATATTGTTCACTTACTTTCAGATAATAAGTAACGACTCCAGAACCTGGTGAGAGCGAAGTCTTAATATACGGAAGTACGCTTAGACCATTCTCAACAGCTTTCTTTGCGAGTAGACCTTGAAAAGGAAATATTTTCATAATTGTAGACAGTGGCAGTGCCCGCTTTAACATCTTAGCACTGCAGGGCTCGCCCCCAATACCACGACCACACAGACAGGCGTCAAGTGGAAGCAATTCCGTGTACAGTCTGAAGAGTGTGGTGCCGGATGCCTCATTATAGTCCCTTTCCGCCCTTTTCTTAAGAGAAAAGGATGGGAAGGAATAGTGGATTTGACGGTGGAGGAAACGCATAAGGGGAAAAGTCCTCTTTATGTGCGTCTCTTCCTCCGTCAATGAAGGGTAGGCAGCGCATCTGCAATTTCGGATGTTTATGGGCAGCGGCCGCTTGCTCGTTAGCCACCTTATATTAAAAAAAATGTATATGAAATTCGAAGAATCAATAGTACAGCGAGTTTCGAACCCAAGGCCTGTGGATTACAAGTCAAATGCTCAAAGAACCACCGACAACTGAAAAGACGCAGGTTACTCACCAGCTCCCAACATCACCGTTGGATTGGACGTGTTAGTACAGGAGGTGATGGCGGCGATGATGACAGAGCCATGGGTGATGGTGTACGTTGAACCATCGCTGTAGGTGAACGAGCCGGAGGCTTTCATCTGCTCAGGTGATAACCCGTAACCTTTGAAGCCGACCTGGTGATAAAATTATAAAATAAATATATCACTTTTTTACCCTGATTTTTATTTGTTTGTATGTATGTTAATTTGTAGTGTACTTATCTCATTATATATTTTTATTTATACATAATATCTATTTATTTGTATATACTTTTTTTTAGAAATATTAGTAGATTTTTGTTAATTTACTAATATTTCCTTTAACCATTCCAACTAAGCTCTAGGCTTATGCTAGGATATGGTTCACGACAATAGTCGAATAGCGGGATTCGAACCCTAGACCGTAAAATCGATAGTCCGTACCCCAGACCATTAGGCTATTGAAGTTTAACTATACTACATTAAAGTTTCACACATTTAAATTCCTTTATTTATGTTCTGAGTAAGATCTAATTGTGTTCCGTATTTGTTTGCTCATGTGTATGTGAATAAATTATTTGATAAACTAGCTTTCGTCGATTAAAAAAAAAGTGTAGCCTTTGTGTTCTTCCAGACTAACCTCTACGTTTATGCCAAATTTCAGCGCGATCTACTCACCCGTTTTAGGTCACGCTTTAGGCTATATATTTTAACGCTATTAAACTTAAGGGGTAAACGAGAAAGAGACCATAAGTTGCTTCCAACATCAAGGAAGCAAGGTTGTCGTCATGTCATATCATTTTGACATTTATAATTGATAATTTGACAAATGTAAGCAAAGAAATTATATTTTCATAATTTCATGCGGATCAAGTCGCACGGGAACAGCTAGTTGATATTATAAAGAGGAAAGATTTGGATTTTGTATGTATTGAAATAACTCAAAAACTACTGGGTCAATTACAAAAATTATTTCACCATTAAAAAGCTACATTGTCAGTGAGTAACATAGGCTTTATTTTTTTAAATCACGCGGACGAAGTCGAGAGCAACAGCTAATACACAAAATATGTAACCAATAAATTGTCCGTGACATATATTAATTGTAGAGCATACGGAAGACTGTGACAAGTGACTTAAATACAATAAACATTGTGATATCAACTTTATTACAATGCAATAAAGTTTATTTCTGTAATAACTTTGTTTAAATTGCAGAGCTTGCGTTTTGAGAACCTTGCAGAGTTTGTAGTTTTTGTATTCGAAGACAAACTAGTGTATTTATTATGGATTTGCTTGTTGTTTTATTTTATTACATCTTGTAATATTTATTAATTGTATAATTATAAAGATTTTATGATACTCGATTATATTATGTAACGAATTATTTTGTCAACCTGAAGTTTTTTTAAATCAGATTTATTAACATATGTTACTGTTTATTTACATGTTTAAAAACATACAAATGTACTTAAAATATTCTATAAATATATGTAAAATTAGCTGTCGCTCGCGACCTCATCCGCGTGATAATAAAAAAATACAACTTATTTTACTCAGTGATAACGTAGCTATAATGGTGAAAGAATTTTTGAAATTATCCCAGTAGTTTTTGAGTTATTTCAATACATAAAAATACAAATATTTCCTCTTTATAATATTAGTATAGATTAAGATAAAATTGTATAATTAAGTTATTTTGTTTAAATAAATATTTGATTGCAAAAAACCATTTCGCCGTTTCATGTATGTAGCACTACCTATCGCGCGTGAATCCGTCCGCGTGGAATTAAACAAACACAAGTGAGTAGCCTATGTATTCTTCCAGACTATCCTCTACATGCCAAATATCATCGAGATCCGTTCACCCGTTTAGTCTACAAACTCTAACAAACATCCATCTAAATTTTCGCATTTACATTAGTAAGACAAACACATCACATTTCTTTGTATATGAACAAGCAAACGTTAAAATGCAGAGTAAGTAAAATCATCATATAAAATCATTTATCACGTAATATTCTCACACAAATGTATACAAAAGGTATAAACATTATAAAGAGAGTATAGTTCTTGCATAAAACTGGGTAAGTGTTTTCTTTTAAATGAGTTAAATTTGACAGAAATGAGAATACTTTTAATACAATTTGTAATTGTTATCTATACTAATATTATATTTGTGCATGTATTGTAATAACTCAAAAACTACTGGGAAATTTCAAAAAATCTTTTACCATTAAAAAGCTACGTTATCAAAAAGTAACATAGGCTATATTATAATATTTTTAATATTACCCGGGCGAAGTCGCGAGTACAGATAGTTGCTTGTCTATATTAATATTATAAAGAAAGATTTGTATTTTTGTATATATTGAAATAACTCAAAAACTATTGGTGCCGGAGGCCTAATTTTAGTCCCTTTTCCTTTCCACCCTTTTGTTAAGAGGAAAGGATGGGAGGAAAAAGTGGATTGGACGGTTAAGGAGATGCATAGGAAGGGGAAATGTCCTCTTTATGTGCGTCTCCACCTCCGCCAATTAGGGTAGGCAACGCATCTACAATAGTGGATGTTTATCGGCAGCGGTCACTTTCCATTTCGGTGGATTCAGGTGGCCGCTTGCTCGTTTGCCACCTCGTATTATAAAAAAAAAAAAATACTGGGGCGATTTTAAAATTTCTTTTACCGTTAGAAAGGTTATTTATCTGTGAGTAAGATAGACTACATTTATTTTTCACAGGGACAAAGTCGCGAGCAACAGCTAGTAGTTAACTATTACTACTACTAGAAGTGATTAGTAAATTTATATAGATTTATTAAATCGTCAAAAAATATTACAACACGAATGACTCATTAAGAAATCGTCATCTATCTTATTAATATTATAAATGCGAAAGTTTAGATGGATGTTTGTTAGAGTTTGTAGCCTAAACTGCTGAACCGATCTCAATGAAATTTGGCATAGATGTAGAGGATAGTCTGAAAGAACACATACGCTACTTGATTTTTTAAAATTCCACACAGAGTCGGGGTGGATAGCTAGTAAATACTACACGTTGAATAGAATTGTGGTGTTTATCAATATAATAGATAAAATAAGGTTTTCAACCACAAATATAGATAGTTAATTCTAGTGTAATTAGTGTTGTTGTTATTGTGAGAAACAAGACTATTAGATAAATGTCCACATATTATTTGATTTCGTATTTTTAGCTGAGAAATACAACGTTAGAACAATGGCTTTAACAAAGAGATTCAAAAATACATATAGAGGAGGTACAGTTGACACTTCACTTGGACATTTTTTACATAACCACTAACTTGGTAGCCTTAAAACCAAAAATATAATTAACTAGCTTTCACCCACGACTTCGTCCGCGTGGAATTAAAAAAAACAAAAGCAAGTACCCTATGTGTTCTTCCAGAATGTCTCCACATCTCTACCAAATTTCATAAAAATCTGTTCAGCAGTTTAGGCTACAAACTCTAACAAACATCCATCCATCTAAACTTTCGCATTTATAATACTAACATGAAGTACGACATGATTTGACTTTGTAATTATTTTACAGAAAGATTTTTTAAAATCCCCCCAGTAGTTTTTGAATTATTTCAATACATACAAAAATACAAATCTTTCCTCTTTATAATATTAGTATAGATTGATGAAAGTACTAAATATTTATTAAAGGCTTCAGAATTAAACTTCTGAATCTAACTATACTAATATTATAAAGAGGAATGATTTGCATTTTTGTATATATTGAAATAACTCAAAAACTACTGGGATGATTTCAATAATTCTTTCACAAACAAAAGCTACATTATCACTGAGTAATATAGGCTATTTTATATTGTTTTTTTTAAATACATACAGACGAAACCGCGAGCAATATATACGTTACTAAATTTAGTCAATCCTAATAACGTCTAATTTTTTAACGTGAACGTAACACATATTTTAAAGTTCACCACAAACAAAGCCACAGATAAAATATCGATACTATAAAAACAAAATAATCAAAAAGCATTTACAGTTTTCTTGTAAATGAAAAACCGTGAGAAATAGTGCTAAAGTGAAACTAAGTTTAAAGGTTGACTACAGTGTGCCTAAATAAGATAGATTAATTTGATAAATGACGCATATGAAGTATCGAATTCTATTTGTATGAAGGCAAATGTTATACTTAATAGACAGGTATCGTAGTGACGAAACACGCAGCAGACAATTTTGAACTATCGATATTTGGTTTAAATAATTATCGAACTCAACTAAAATTATTATATTCTTATTAACTAATTTATAGGACAATTCTAGTATTGATTATAGTGTAGAGAATTTAGCGATGACAGAAATATTAGCGAAATCCAATTCGATTACGTACGGCTGTGGTAGTAATAAACATTTATTTACTCTCAATATTTGTTATGGTCATTATTAATTTGAGAAAGCAGTGTTTTTTTTTAATTTCATAAGTTATAACTAAAAGCTACTCGCAGGCAACAGCTTGTAGAAAACAAATGTCAGCCTAACGTTTGTAATTCCTACTTTCTCTTAAAACCAAACAAGCGTTTTTTTAATGATGGACAAAAAACCTTTTTTACGTAGTAAAGTTCTAAGAACATAATGTTTACAAACAAATCAACTTGTTGGGATAATCCTTTACTTAATGTATACAACAATGCAATTCAAGTTGTAAACAAGTTAATTAAGTAAACAAATATTTGATTACTTATTCAACTGTATTTTGTTTACTTTTAAATACGCTAAAGTAAATAATAGCCAAATTAAATATTTTTTCTAGTTTATATGGACGGACCACAGCTACAAAAGTATAACAACATTATGTACCCGTACTTAATGTTAACTTGCCCTTATCCCTTATGGAGGGTCGGCACAGTATGTGTTGCTCTTCCATACATCTCCATTAGCCATCATATCTGAATCCACTCCTTTCTTAAGCATATCCTCTTTCACACAATCCATCCATACTTTCTTCGGTCTTCTTCTTCCTTTGTAGATCCACAATCATTCTTAACACTCTCTGGTTTATTTCCCCATCGTCTCATCGCATGACATGTCCATACCACGCTAACCTTTTGCTCCTCAATTTCTCCAACACTGGCGCTACTTTCAAACTTCCCCTAATATACACATTCTTAACTTTATCCATTCTTGTAACAGCACACATCCATCTTAACATACGCATCTCAGCCACATGCTATCTCCTTTAATCCGCCACTTTGGTGGCCCAACATTTAGATCCATACAATACGACAGGTCTTATGACGGACTTGTAGATCTGTCCCTTAAGCTTAATTACAAATAAGTATATAACCTATGTGTTCTACCAGACTATGCTCTACATGTATATCTAAACTTTCGCATTTATAGCATTAGTAAGATAGATGTTTAAAAAAAAAAAATTTTTTGATCTAACTAGGAGTTAAAAAACTATTTTGTTTTTATTAAAATTACGAAAATATAAAGCCACATTAATTTCATTGCAACTTTTGTACAAAATAACTTAATTAATAAATTAGTGCACTAATTATTAATTAATTAATTAATGACATAATAGATTTTACATCGTATAAATAGGTGATGAATTTAATTATTTGTCACAGTTAGAAATAAACCATCGAAGGAGTAACAAGTCACTTTTAGGATAGTGTTTAGAAAAAGTGTGAATAAAGTAGTCATTTAGATAGTTTTCAGTACTTTTGAAGTGAAGGAATTAGTGATTTGCAGAGTCCAAATGCCCTAGGTACTGATTGATGTAAGTATTGATAATTTTAATAAACCTTATTTTTTAGTATTTTAGTTACATCGCTTTTAATAATTTATTTCAATACATTAATTATTTTCTTTGTATAACTAACTTAACATTAGAAATTCATTTAAATCTTATAATTTTTTTAAAAAAAAGAAATCACAGTAATAATCAAAATAATTCCTTAATCACCTAATTAATAAATCGATAGGGTTAAATTAGAATTTTGCACAAAATGTTTTAATTAACTAATTAATCATTATTTAAGGATGATTAATTAATTACATAATTAGAACTAATTACGTTTAAACTCAATATAAAAATCTATGATATTATATTAAGACCTCAGTATACAAGTAACTTTTATAGGAGTAACATGGTACATTTTGTATTGTAAAATAATAATTTTTTTAACTTTATTTATTTAACGAATTTTAGTAGCTTAAGTTAAAAATGTGATATTAAGTGAAGAGATGTTGTTAATACATGGTGGTTTTTTTAAAGAAGCTGTTTTAGAGTGTAATGTCTAGACAAATTTTACATGTTCTGTGTTTTCGTTAGACAAATTTTTGTTGGTGTAATAATTTCTGTTGGAAATAGTTGTCACTTTCTCAGTAGACATGTTGACATTCTGTCACTGGGTATGTGATAGCTACTACTGACAGATAATATCATCGGGATCACTGTCACTTTGTGTTAATTGTGTAATTTTCATCATTTCTGTTGGAAATAGTCGTCACTTTCTAAGTAGACATGTTGACATTCTGTCACTGGGTATGTGATAGCTACAA
>NW_013525325.1:27665-114241 GCF_000836215.1 Papilio polytes | reverse complement strand
TATTTTATTGACGTTATGAGATGAAGTAATGTTTTCGCGCCGATAGATATATATTTTTAATTTCATGCGGGCGAAGTTGCGAGCAACAGCTAGTTATGAAATGTACTTAGTAAATACTTTATTGTTAACTAGCTTTCACTTGCGATTCCATGTGGAATTAAAAAACCACAAAAATGAGTTGCTTATGTTTTCTTCCAGAATATCCTCTACATCTGTGCCAAATTTTATCAAAATTCGTTCAGTTGTTGACTACAAACTAACAAACATCCATCCATCTAATTTTTCCCATTTATTATGTATAATCTACTGTAGTAGAACCTCGATAACTCAAACCTTGTTAACTTAAAAACCTCTATAACTTCAAAAAATAATATGTTCCCTTCACATTAGAGCCCAAAACCTACAACATAGACCCTTGATAACTTTAAAATATTTTGTTTCCCTTGGACTTTAACTAATCAAGGTTTTACTGTAAGTATGATTAGTATGACTAGCTTTCACTCATGATTCCATCTGCATGAGTTTAAAAAGTACCCTCTTTGTTCTACCAATTTATTCTCTATATCTATGACAATCAAGATCTGTTCCGACTCTAACATCCATCCATCTAAACTTTCGCATTTATATTATTAGTATGTAACTTCCATGCATAATATGAGAAGATTGTTTAAAATGTATTTGAAAATAATGTTTATTACAGTTTATGTATCTATCTATACTTTATTATAATAAAGCGTAAACACACACTTCTTTGTTGCCTAAGATGTCAGCAATTACAACACATTTTCGAATAACCCTTGTTTTAATAAAAAGCCCTACACTTACGTCACGGTTTAGGTTATATATTTTCACGCCATTAAACTTATGGGGTAAATATTTTGGATAAAAACCCTAATGTGGGAAAGAGACCATAAGTTACTACCAACATTAAGGAAGCAAGGTTGCCATGGTGTGTCATCATGTCATGTCATTTTGACAATTGTTAATAAAACCACAAACTTAATACTGGCCCAATCCGCTGAGGGAGAGCCATGAACAAGAAATAATAAAATTGAATTTTCATAATTTTATGCGGATGACGTCGCACGGGGACAGCTAGTAGAAAATAATTAAATTACTCCATAATATTTTTAGAGTGCATTAGGAGAGGGTATGATTGCTGCCGGAGCTCGCCTCTCAGTATTGGAACTAAGTGATAATGCTTTCGGACCTATTGGCGTTCAAGGACTGGCAAAATTATTACAAAGTGATGTTTGCTCGCAGCTGCAGGTATGTTATCTATCTATATTCAAAAGTGGTAGTGCTTTAACATGTTAGCACTGCAGGGCCGGCACGCTCAGTGTAATACCACGACCATACAGAAGACAGGCGTGAAGTGGTAGTAATTCCGTGTTTCGTCTGATGGTTGTGGTGCCGGAGGCCTTATTTAAGTCACTTTCTTTTTACCACCCTATTATAAGGAGAGGTTGGGAAGAGGAAGAAGATTTGATGGTGGCGGAGATGCATAGGAAGGGGAAATATCCTCTTTATGTGCGTCTCCTCCTCCGTCGTATAAGGGTATTACGTATCAGCAATTACGGATGTCTATGGGCAGTCGCTTCGCTGTTTTGGCGGATTCAGGTGGCCGCTTGCTCGTTTGCCACTTTATGTTATGGAAAAAAACATATAGGATGTTTTTTTTTTTAGGAACTACGATTAAATAACAATGGACTAGGTATAACTGGAGGTCGTTTACTCGCAGAGGCTTTGTCAGTTCATCCTCGTAAGCTAAAAGTGTTCATAGCTGGAAGGAATAGATTGGAAAATGATGGGGCGACTGCGTTAGCTAGAGTTTTTCAGGTAAGTTAATTAAATCATAATTCATACTAATATTATAAATGTGAAAGTTTAGATGGATGGATGGATGTTTGTTAGAGTTTGTAGCCTAAACTACTGAACGGATTTCGATGAAATTAGGCATAGATGTAGAGGATAGTCTGGAAGAACACATAGGCTACTTTTGTTTTTTTTAATTGCACGCGGACGGAGTCGCGGGCGAAAGCTAGTAGGTACATATATACTTACTAGACTATATCTATACTAGATTTTTAAAGTGGAATTAAAAAAACTGAGTAGCCTATGTGTTCTTCCAGACTATCCTCTACATCTATGCCTAATTTCATCGAGATCTGTTCAGCCGTTTAGGCTACAAACTAACATCCATCCATCTAAACTTTTGCATTTATAATATTAGTAAGATTAGTAAGATATCTATACATATAATAAAATTGGACTGTCTGTAATATGAAAAGAAAATTTTCAGATTTCAGGAAGATGTATTTGATTGTATGTTGCTGATAACTAAAATAGCATTTAAATTTTTGTCTGTCTGTCTGTCTGCAAGTCGCGTTAGTTTTGGGTAATGTTCGAAATATCTAGACCGATTTTGACCAGACTTTCACTGAAGGTAGCTGACATAGACCCGCATATTATAGGCTTTTTTAATTCCACGCTGTCAAAATGGCGTAACGCATGGTCCGAAGCCCTAACAAAGTTTGGGGGCGACTTCTCGTAATATAGAAAAGATTTGTATTTCTGTATTGTGCAGTAATATTTCGTCCGCCATTTTGTGTCGGCCATCTTGGATTCACAATAAATGTTGTGAATCAGAGGGTTTTAAATCATTTTTGCAATATTTTTCCAGGGTATGGGAACATTAGAAGAGATAGCGATGCCACAAAATGGTATTTACCACAAAGGTGTGTCAGCACTCTCGGAGGCATTCAAAAATAATCCCAATTTGAGCTGTTTGAATTTAAACGATAATACTATTGGATCTAAAGGAGCTGAGGCGATCGCTTCTGCTCTGCCTGGGTATGTTTTCTACCGTTTTCTACTAATTCCTACCGTTTTCTACCAATTCCTACCGTTTTCTACCAATTCCTACCGTTTACTACCAATTTCTACCATTTCTTGGAATTTGTTGCCCAGTGTTTTTTTACTGTTTCCTATGGTTTAATACAAATGTTAACTGTTTATTATCCGATTCTACCATGAATATCTTGTATGTTTTACAATTTCTTAATTATTTTACATTTTTCAAGCGTTTATTACTAAATCCTACCAATTTTTACCATCGCGTGCTTGTCTTTACCCTTTCCAATACCAAGATTGCTTATTTATTAATGGTTTTTTATAATAATAGGAGGCAAAATGTGTTTTTGTATGTAACAAATAAACTCAAAAACTACTGGGCCGATTTTAAAAATAGTTTCACCGTTAGAAAGGTAATTTATCTGTGAGTAACATAGGCTATGTTTTTTATAATTTCACTCATGCACTTTCACACAATAAATGTTTGATTTCCAGGTTAAAAAAATTAAAATCAATCAACTTTGGAGATTGTTTACTAAAGAGTAAAGGTGCTAAAGCACTCGCGAAAGCTTTCAAAGATAATTCTATGTTATTGGAGGTGAGTTAAAAACTCGAAATATTTGTATTTTTGTATATATTATTGTACCGATTTTTTTTTAATTTTCTTACCATTAATAAGCTATGTTATCAGTGGATGGATGGATGTTAGAGTTTGTAGCTTTAACGACTTCGGATTTCGGTGAAATTTGACATCAAAGTAGAGCATATTCTAGAAGAATATAAACTACTTACTTTTGTTTTTTTTTATACACGCGGATAAAGTCGTGGGCAAAAGCTAGTATGTTATATTTTTATAAAGATTTTTTTCATGCGGACGAAGTCGCAAGTAACAGCTAGTCTTTTATAGTTTTTATTTGCTTGTAACAGATAAACCTAAAAACTACTGATTCCCTGTTAAAAATTCTTACACTAGCTTTCGCCTGCGACTTCGTCCGCGTGTAATTAAAATAAAACAAAATTGAATAGCCTATGTGTTCTTCCAGACTATCCTCTACATGTATGTCAAATTTCATTGAAATCCGTTCAGCAGTTTAGGCTACAAACTAACATACATCCATCTAAACTTTCGCATTTATAATATTAGTATATTATTTTAGTGATACCAAGCTATATATTTTGTTTATATACCTTTGTTTAGTATTCAAATGTGTTTTTTTAATTATTTCAGTCAGTAGACCTAAGCCACAATGAGATAGGACGCGAAGCTTGTATGGAGGTGGTAGATGCTGTGACATCACTACCTGATTCTACCGATAGACTGTCCAGAGTCGTGCTGGCGGGTAATTCTACCAATTTCTACTAAAATCTACTAAATTCTACCAATTTTGTTACTTTGACATTGTCGACATGTCCTAAACACAACCTGATTAATTTTAGTTTAAGTAATTCTTTTAATTTCTACCGTTTTCTACCAATTTTTTTATTTTGATATTGTTGACATGTCATGAATTTCTACTATACAACCTGTTTAATTCTAATAAAAGTGATTCTTTTAATTACTACTAAAATCTACTGATTTCTACCGTTTTCTACCAAATTTGAAATTTTCTATTTTCAACGTGTCCTGAAATTCTACCGTTTTCTACCAATTTCTACCGTTTTGCAGGTAACAGTCTTGGAGATTCAACAAATAAGAAGACGATGAAGGATAAATTGGGTCCCTCCGCTGAACTGAGTGACGGAGAAGGTAGTGATGAAGAATGTAAGTATTACTTGAGACAGGGTAGGGGACACAGTGATATATCTTTTCTCTGCCCGAACAAGGAAATTTACGTTTAAACCTGTTTTTTATAGTGTTTTAACGATTTTAGTGATTTATAGTACAGGTCTAGCACACCCTGTATATTATACTACCTGTTGCTCGCGACTTCGTCCGAGTGAAATAAAAAAATATAGCCCATGTTGCTCACTGATAATGGAGCTTTTTAATGAAAAAAGATTTTTTGAAATCTTCCCAGTAGTTTTTGAGTTATTCCAAAACATACAAAAATACAAATCATTCCTCTTTATAATAGTAGTATAGACTAGTTGTTGCTCGCGACTTCGCACGCGTCAAACTAATAAATATTACCTATCTTACAGATAAATTACCTTTTTAACGGTGAAAGAGTTTTTGAAATTTTTCCAGTAGTTTTTGAGTTATTCCAAAACATACAAAAATACAAATCATTCCTCTTTATAATCTATACTATTATAATAAAGAGGAAAGATTTGTATTTTTGTATGTATTAAAACAACTAATTAAAAAAAATACTGGGCCGATTTCACAAATTCTTTAACTATTAAAAAGGTTACTTTTCTGTAAGTAACTTAGGCTATATCTTTTATTTTTAAATTCCACGCGAAGTCACGAGCAACAGCTAGTAGCAGGTGTTTTAGAGCTGGTATCTCTCAACGTATGTCTTGTAGATCTATCAGGTGAGGGTTCCGAAGGTGAATCCGAGGGTTCAGATGAGGTTTCAGAAGACAGCGCCCCAGAAGATGCACAGCATATCAATACTGTGGTTGAATTAAGTAGAGAAATCAACTTGGATAGCTCCGGTGAGTACTTAGGGTGCCTTTAGTGGAGGTTTAGTGTCCTGTGAAGATCGATTTACTAAAAATAAATTGGTTGATGGATGTTTGTTACTATTTATATGTAAAACAGTCAATATAGATTTAATGCAATGAACAAAGTCGCGGGAAAAATTAGTGTATCTTAAACTAGCTGTTGCCCGCGACTTTTTCCGCGTGGTATTAGAAAACATACGAACTATATAAATAACAAAAAGCTACGTATCCCGGGAACCGGAATTTCTCTGGGATGAACCTTATCCCATGTGTACTCCACACTTTGTTTTATATCTGTGACAAATTTCAATAAGATATGTTGTACCGTTGCAGAATGATCGAGTAAACATTAAAAAACTAGATGAATCCCACGGGAACCGTAACAATTCCCGGGATAAAAAGTACCCTATGTGTTCTTCCAGACTATGCTCTAAACCTGTGCCAAATTTCATCGAGATCCGTTCAGCAGTTTAGGCTACAAACTAACAAACATCCATCTAAACTTTCGCATTTATAATATTAGTAAGATAATATGTGTTCCAAACTATTTACATGTGTTAATATTAAAGAGATTCATTCAATTTTGAATACAAACATCTAAAATTCACATTTATAATATTACTAGCTTTCGCCCGCGATACCGTCCGCGTGAAATAAAAAAAAAGTGAGTAGCCTTTGTTCCAGGCTATCCTCTACATCTATACCAAATTTCATCAAAATCCGTTCAGCAGTTTACGCTACAAACAAACAAACATCCATCTAAACTTTCACATTTATAATATTAGTAAGACTAAGTACCTGTAAAATATGTGATGGAATAACCTCGATAAGTTAAAGTCCAAGAGAAACAAAATACTTTAAGTTATAGAGGTTTTAAGTTATCAAGGGTCTTTGTAGAGGTTTTGGGCTCTGATGGGAAGGAAACATATTTTTTGAAGTTATAGAGGTTTTTATGTTACCGAGGTTCTACTGTATCGGATTTTGGTACTCTATCTGACAGTGACGTCACTTTTCGCTATCTGACCCTCTATCAGCCAGATGTGGGACAGGCTCTAAGATATGTTATTTTGTATTCCCAGGTATAGAAGAAGTGAAATCCGATGTAGAGATATTTTTAAAATCACCAACAATAGATAATTTAATCCGATTAGGAAGTAATGCGGCTGAAGTTATCGATACACATTTACAGGTAAGTTATATTAAGTAATCTAAGTTAGATTTTTTTTTATAACATAATGTGACATGTGGTGAAGCGACTGCCCATAGACATCCGCAATTACAGATGCGTTGCCTACCCTTATACGACAGAGGAGATGCACATAAAGAGGATATTTCCCCTTCCTATGCATCTTCATCGTCAAATCCACTTCACCTTCCCATCCTCTCATAAGAAAAGGGTGGTAAAGAGAAAGAGACTTAAATTAGGCCTCCGACACCACACTCATCAGACTGTACACGGAATTGCTTCCACTTCACGCCTGTCTGTGGTCGTGGTATTGGGGGCGTGCCCTGCACTGCTAAGATGTTAAAGCGGGCACTACCACTGTTAATTGTTAACCACTGATAACTTTAAGATATCGAAAACTAGCTATTGGCCGTGACTTTACGTGGAATCTATACTCTACTAGTAAAGCGTAAACACACACTTCCTTGTTGCCTTTGTTTATGGGTCTCCTAAAACTTAACCTTAATTTTCTCATATATACAAAATAAAACAATAACTGCATGTAATATATTTTTATATACAGTCTTGTATTTAAAATGAAATTAAAAAAACAAATATACCCTCTTTATAAAATTAGCACTGACAACACTGCTTGAACTGTCACAGATTCAAATGACAAATTATATATTTTTTTGTACCATAGACATGCTAAATTATATTTTAGAGTGAGAAGTCATTCATTCTAAACCCGATTTAATAATAATAATAAAAACGAACTTGTTAGACTCAACTATTTTGAGGTTATGGATGTTATGTCGGTCACTTAAACACTATCCTGGCTTACCCGTCTACGGACGAGGATGGTGTTTAAGTTGGCCGACATCTGTTTTAAGAAAACATTCAGTTATTTAGTTTTGTTTAAGATTTATGGGGCGTTATCTTCGCTGTAAAAAAAAAAAAAACGATTTACCCAAGTGCAAAAAAGTAAACGCTATTTTACCCTGCAAAATACTCTCAAAACTAAACACTGTCTGCAGTGAGTAATCTTCCTGAAACAAATTGGGAGGCTACATTTTTTATGCATTTTACATGTGTCCAGGTGATCAAAGAGCCATCAGAGCTGATCACCGCGTACGTGGAGGCCACCTTCTCCGTGTCAGGGTTGTCGGAGGAGAGCCAGCTGGCGCAGCAGGTGGCGCTGCAGCTGTACCCGGTGATGCTGAAGCGGGCCGCGCAGCAGCACGCGTCCGCCTGGCTGCTGGCGAACACCATGCTGAGGGGGCTGGGCTTGATCAAGGTGAGATGGTAGTTTTCGGTAGATTTTGGTAACTTTTGGTAGTTTTCACAGGGGTGCTTCGGGAGAGAAATTATTTTTGGTAGGTTTTGGTAACTTTTGGTAGTTTTTACCAGATTGATACGGAAGGGAAATGAACTTTGAGTAACTTTGGTAGTTTTTACCTTTAACAGGTTGATTTAAGAGGGAAATTGAGTTGGAAATAGAATTCTGGCAACTTTTGTTACTTTTATTCAGATTAATACAGGAGGGAAATGCAGTTTTGGGAGTTTAATTTCAGTGATTTTAGAGAGAAATGAAGTTTTAGTAACTTGGTAGTTTTAATCATATTAATTCAAGAGGGGTATGAAGTTTTGGTAACTTTTGGTGGGTTTTACTTATTGAATAGTCTTAATTTTCTTCCAGACTATGTTCTGTATCTGTGACACAAATACTTCATACAAATGCAAAAGATTGTATGGATGTTATTTACTATATACCTCCAAAACTATTTAAATCTCTATATAATGTACCACAGATAAAAAACATAGTCTACACAATACTTAATATTAATTCTATATATAATATTAGTATTATTTCCCCTTTCCAGTCTGAAAACAAACAATACAGGATACGTTGGAAGACGTCGGGTTGTTACCGTGTACTCGCGCTCGTTGTCCCCTCCCCTTCCTTCCCTGTCCCTCTCAGAGATACCTTAAAATTCTTTATAGCGAGCAAACTGACCACTCTCGCTGACAGGACTATAGTCGAACAACACCCACAGTTGTACACTTAAACTTAACTTTAAACGAGAAATTATAACAAACGTATCTTTAGGGCCTTTCCCATTACTGGCTGATAGAGGCTCAGATAGACGTCAGATAAGGGAACAAAATCCGATATTTCTCACATATTTTACACTTTATGTGGACTAACAATTTGGTGGGACAGGCCCTTACACTTTTATAAGTAAACTAGCTGTTTTCTCGCGGTTTTGTCCGCGTAAAAAGTATAATAAAAATAAACTATGTTAGTGATAACGTAGCTTTTTAATGGTGAATGCGTTTTTGTTCAATTTTTGAGTTATTTAAATACAAATTATTCCTCTTTATAATAGACAAGCTGTTGCTCGCGACTTTGTCCTCGTGAAAAAAAAAATCTATGTTACTTACGTGAAAGAACAAATCGGCTTAGTTTTTGAGTTATTTCAGTAAACAAAAATACAAATCTGTCTTCGTTATATTAGTATATAACTGTTTTGAATTTTGGCACCATTACAATATTCTTTAGCTATTGGTTTGTTTTTATCTCTTTACCGCATTTTTGTCCAATTTGTTCACCCTCTCTAAGTTTAATAGCGTGAAAATATATCCTATATTGTGTAGTAAATCCAGGGCATTATTAAAACAAGGAATTTGAAAATATTCTGCAATTCTACGTAACAAAGTGTGTTTTGATTTTATTAGTAAAAGACACCAAAAAACAGAAACAAATAGTTTTTACGTTGTATAAAATAATTTAAAAACTCAAGAGTTGAGAAACGCAGTAACAATATAAAAACGACAGCAAATATGGTACATATAGGAAAAAATGGAATTCGCCAAAATAGCGAAGTTACCAGCCCAAATCTTTGTATAATTTCTCTTTTCTAATAATTTTTAATTAAAATTTTAGTCCGATAAATTTATCTTGAGTTGATATCTTCCATAAAATGCATACAATTTTAAAAACAAAATTATTCCAAGTCAATTTATGTTAAAAAATTGTCACATTTAATTTAGTATTGAATATACAAGAATTTTATAATAAAATATGTTTTTAATTGCTCACGGGTCAAATAATTTTATCGGACTATAATATCGTTAAGTGCCTAAGTGGGGAGATTTCTTATGAAAATTTCAATTTAAATGGCAACACTGAAATTGGGTAGGAAATAATTGTCTTCAATAATCTTTATTTTATTTGATCATGTTTAAGTTGAAAATTTTGTAAGAATCGAATGTATATGAATAAATTTTTGACACAAAGTGATGTTTTATTTATTTCTTTTTACTCCTCAGATATTTTTAATTAAAAATAAACGTAAACTTTTTATGTAAAAACTGTTTAAGTACTATGATTAAAAATCCACGTGAAAATACACGAAATCAAGAAGGATTTCTTTAGAAAACAATATCGCATTTCATTTCTTTTGTTAATATTTATCCTATGTAGAAAATATTTATCGAATTACGCTTAGGCTTTTAACTTTCGTATTTATACTACGACGTACGAGCTGTTGCCCGCGACTTCGTCCGCGTGGTATTAGAAAACATACGAACTACATAAATAACAAAAAGCTACGTATCCCTCAGGAACCGAACACATCTCGGGGAAAAACCTTATCCCATGTATACTCCAGACTTTGTTTTAAATTTCTAAAAGATATGTTGAACCGTTGCAGAATGATAGAGTAAACATTAAAAAACTAAATTAATGAATCCCACGGGAACCGTAACTATTCCCGGGATAAAAAGTAGCCTATGTGTTCTTCCAGACTATGCTCTAGACCTGTGCCAAATTTCATGGAGATCCGTTCAGCCGTTTAGGCTACAAACGCTAACAAACATACATCCATCCATCTAAACTTTCGCATTTATAATATTAGTAGGATGACACACGATTGAAATTCTTGTGAGAAAAGTTACCGTTAAATAATTTCAACATTAAAAATGGCAACAATTGTTTAATCTGTCAATTACGTTGACAAGTGACATAAGCGTTAACGACAATAATATAACCTCGTTCGATACTAAAAAGTATTTATTTAACTAAAAGTTTTAACTCAATACTGTTAAAGTTTACAGTGTTGTAGAAAACGATCATTTGTATTTCTTGAAGTAATTTATATAAAGGTAAAATTGACCAAATTTTAATAATTAAAAGAAACAATTGTTTACTATAAAAATTAACTTGTTAAGCTTTTTACAATATTAATTGTAGGAATACGTAATATCTGTTAGTACATTTTCAAAATAAATAGTACAATCGTATAGTAACTAATCATTAGAATTTACTCAATATTTTCCTTGAACTACACAATAAAGTTTATTTACAAATTAGATTTCGTTGTTTAGAATGGTTTAGCTGAATCTTGTTATCTAATTTAGAAGAATTGTCTTAAAAGATAGTAAATATTAGCTAATAACGTTTTTAATGACTTTTTAAATGAAAATTTTCAGTTAAAATGGCAGATTCATTAAAATTGCAATTGCAATTTGCTGGTGGTGCAGAATTACTGTTTGATAAAATTAAAAAGCGAGAAATAGTGTTGCCAGAATTAATTAAATTATTCCCGGAATGCACAGATATTAAATGGACTATTAAACATTTATTAGTTTGGATTAAAGATAATTTATTAAGAGAAAGACCAGAGTTATTTCTACAGGTATAAATTTAAACTTTTTTCTAGGGCTGTCGGAAATTTATTTCTGTTTATTTTATTTACAGTGTTTTTTTTATGTTTTAAGGGTGATTCCGTGCGGCCAGGTATATTAGTGTTAATAAATGATGCAGATTGGGAATTATTTGGAGAATTAAATTATGAATTACAGAATAATGATGTTATAATGTTTATATCTACATTACATGGAGGATAAAAAATTATTTTGTTTTATTATACATATATAGTGATAAGATTTTTGTTGTAAAAACCAGAAGGGAGATATCTTTTCAAGCCTTTAAGTCAAAAAAAAAAACTGTTTTTTTTTTTATTTGAAAGCTCTCGCCCGATACGTTCTGGCAGTTAAACTGTACAGTTAATGTTGCTTTCACATGCACAATTTTCAAGAGAACAGTCAAACTGTTCAGTTGAAAATTATGTGCAACTGAACTGTGAATCGGCTTTAAAGTATGACTCGTTGTCAAATTTTTACTTGAAATGTGTTAATATGGTTGAGGTGGATTTTTAAATAAAAGGCAATAAAATGTCATATTCGTATATTTCAATAAAGTAAACATAAAAATCACAATTTGATCAATTCGTAATAATTACATAAAACCTACATATTCGTATTCAATAATAAATGTACGGATTTGTTTAGATTTAATTTTAACTTTAAAACCATCATCAAAAACAATATTTTCGTTAAAATCGACAAATTCATTATCTGTGGTCCAATTAATTTTCTCGTATTCATCCAACCATAGATTCGCGGCTAAAGTTGTCTCTTTAAAAGATTTTATCTTAACAAAATTAAACAATTCACTTAAATCCACTTCAATGGTTGAATTTATATCCAAATAATTTTCAATTCTCACCAACATATTATCATTCCAACATTCTAAAGATAATAAATGTACTCCAAACGGCAACGGATTTTTTAAACCGATAGTTTTAATGTCAAATTTTGACAGATCAAAACTTTCAGCATCCGCTAACAATATTATTGGTTTATAATGAAATTCTAACACACGTTTTCTGTTTAAATCTGATTTCTTTGTTAATAATCTTTGTGTTCCTCTAACAACTAGTCCTTTTTCGTTCAAAATTTCATTCAACGCTTCACCAACACCGAACGCGTCGTCATGTAACAACCGTCTGTGTAACATAACCTCAATTTCCCCGTTATTTAATGAACTTCCACCTTCTGATCTATCAGTTAACACAGACAGACGATTTTTATCATCTTCTATATATATTTTATTAGTTATTGGATAATAATTTCCGGCTATCGGTTCCGCTAATGTCAAATTCCATTGTGGTCGTTCATTTAGTTTCCGTTTCAACATTTGCCTACCATTAGAATCAGTGTAAAAAATACCATCATTATTTATATCTGTTTGATATTTTATTATATATTCTTTACCTATGTTATCATCTATGGGAATCGGACCTACAGTAAAATCTATTTCGATATAATCTAAATTGTTATATAAACGCGTTGTTATGCTAACATTTCCCTCGTATGTATTTCTAACTTCAGAAACAATGTTACCCTTTTTTATTTCGTTACTTATTGGATTTAATTGTATCGGTTTTGTTATATTTGGACGGAAAATATAAGCGCCAGAGGATCTCTCTGTAGTATTAGTGTTGTCGCCATTACAAGCGGACCAGTAGTATAAGTTTATAGCGAATTTCAATGTTGTTGAATTTTGTATTAGTTGTATAATCCCTTGATTGTCTAAACGTAGTTTTAAATTCTGGAAATAACATTAATATGTTAGTATTCATATTGTTTTAATTAAAATATGTATTAAAAAAAAATTCAGATGAAAAAAAAAAAAATTTTGTACAAAAAATATTATTTATGGTGAATAAAACTCTTATTTATAGTATACTGGAAAAATCCTAATACTGCAACTTAAAGGGGGTAGGTATATATGAATTTAAAAATGCTTTTTTTTCGTAACGCAAATTGAATAGTCGAATATCGAAAAATCAAACAACGAAAACCAACGAAAAAAACAATAAAATTTCTGATTTTTGGTACTTTTTTCAGGAAAAACTCAAAAACTACTTGATAGTGTTTAATTTAGTATTTACAACAGAAAAATGCTCATCAAATTAAGAACGTCATTTTTAAATCGGTTAAAAAATCAAAATATGAAAAAATTAAGAAAAAAAAATTTTTTTTTGGTTTTTTTTTTAACCTTACCTCATTTTCGATGTAGATATCTTCAATCATGTTAACAACAGCCGGTTCATCAGATAACATCCTCATTTCTTCATAATTTAAACTCGGATAGTTCAATTTCTTCGCCAGATTTTCTCTCGGCTCTTTCTCCATATTTCTCTTTGCTTCTCTTATTATCTTCTCCAATTGTAATATATCTTCACTTATACCATAATTTTTATCCTTAAATACATCGAAATCTAGATTTTTATCTTTCGATTCTAGATTTTTATCGCAAATTGCGTCTTTTTCATCCAAATTTTTTATATCTACAGGAGTTTTTTTCATCCAATAATCGTTCAAATTAGTATAGAAATCGTTTTTTCTTTGATTTTCCTGTGTTTTTGTGTTTCTTTTTGTTTTTTGGTCGTTTTTCGTTATAAGATATGTTTGAAAACTTAAAGGTTGCAATTCAGTTATGAAAACCAATTCGTGGGTAGCTGAGGATTTTCTTGTTGGTATATTTTTTACTGATTCTGGTATATCTAGTAATTGGTAGTTTATTTCTGTTGCTGAAATAAGATGAATAGGATGATAGAAGATAGTTGTCTGATGATCAAGGTTGAGGGTTGATAATAAAGTGAGGGGGCAGGTTTAGGATTCAGTGGGGGTGGTTAGTTGATACTAAGGTGGCGAGTTTAGGATTCAGTGGGGGTCGTTAGTTGATACTAAGGTGGGTAGGCGAGTTTAGAATTAAGTGGGGGGTAGGTTGATGATAAAGTGGGGGAGGGTGCGATTGATAAAGTCGGTAGGTGTGAGTTTTGATATAGTGGAGGGCGCGGGTTGATTATAAAGAGAGGGGTGGATAGGTTTACGATTAAGTGGGGGTGGTGCGTTGCTAAACAAGATGGTGGGGCAGGTTGATGATGAAGGGAGGCTAGTTTTTTTTTATTCCAAAGAGACTTCTTAATTTCTTTTGTTAGAAATTAAAATATCTTTTTCAGTGTTAAGTTAATTTGGCCAAAATAATGTAGATTTTTAGTGTCATTTGATGTATTTTGTTATAGAAGGGTTTTTTTTATTATTTAGTACTTAACTTACCATTAGGTCCTTTTATTTTATAACTACCGTCAATCACAGGAATCCTGATAGGTTCTTTCACAGACCAAGCTAATGGATTGAAAATTGTGACCTGAATAAAAAATATTTTTTGTAAAACTAGATGGCGCTATAATCAATTTTAATTTTAGTTTGCATTTTATTCCGTACCAAAAAATAGCCTATGTTACTCATTGCTTAGCTTTTTATTGGTGAAATTGACCCAGTTTTTTAGTTATTTCGATACAAAATTACAAATCTTTCCTCTTTATTATTATAGATTTTGTCTTATAAGTGTTAAAACTTTTAGTAAATGTTAAATATAGTATTTTTCGCTTACGATAAAAGATTTCTTCTGTTCCGAGACGCTGCAAGAAGATTCATTGAGATGACATCTTTTATATTCGAGTTCTGGTCCTTCATAACCTTTGGCTTTTAAAACTTTGCTGTAAATAAATAAATAAACTTATAAAGAAATCCATTTTATTATAGACTAGCTGTTGCTCGCGAGTTCACTCGAGAGAAATTAAAAAAAAACAATAAAATGGCCTATGTTACTAAAAACGTAGTTTTTTGAAATTATCCCAGTAGTTTTTGAGTTATTTCAATAAATTCAAAATTACACATAGGCTAGTTGCTTTTGATTTTTTTTTAAATCCTCGCGGTCGAAAGCTTGTATTAAAATCAAATAATAAAGCGCTCAACAACAATGTGATAAATGGTGTCGTCATATTCTCTGCCTAATAGAAAAAAATCCACCCAGAGTCGCGGGAAATAGCTAGTTAATAAATAAAAGTATAGTAACTTACTTAAAAGCCTGGTTAGGTACAATCATGACGTCATCAACAGCATTGGTCAGTATTCTCTCGTAGTCGTGAGCCACGTGCTGCTTCTCAGTGCCCGTGATCGCGTCGTGGTGTTGCATCACACCTATACACCGCATTTTTATACAAAAAACATTGAAACAAAATAACAAAAAATGCGAAAAAATCACGAAAAATATAAATAAATCGACAGAAATATGAAAAGAGTAGCAAAAAATACTAAAAAAAACATCAAAAAAAAACATGAAAAACGACAGGAAACATAATATAAAAAATAACAAAAAAATATGAAAACATCACAAAAAAATGAAAAATTGGTATAAACATAGAAAACCTCCAAAAATGTCAAAGAATATAAAAAATAGACAAAAAAAATGAAGTACAAGAAAATCTTGAGAAAAGCTCTAAATAAGGTTATTGTTATTTTTTATTACAACAATTTTCATCTATGCAGGATAAAAAAAAAACTAAAAAGTACCATATATTCAGTGATAATGAATCTTTATAATGGTGAAAGGTTATTTAAAATCATTTTTTGAGTTTGTTACAAAAAAAAATACAAAAAAAAATTTTTTCTTCATAATATTTGTATATATTACTTACCCATAGCGCTTTTTAGTTCGTCAATTACAAATTCATTATGTTTAGGAAGATTGAACATTACTTGAAGATTTTTTACCATCTGAAATAACATATTTATTTTAAATACGGACAAAACTGCGTATTTATCGAGTAAAATATTACAATATACTAAAAGTTGAAGAAATCACCTATTCTTGACCTCATCAAAATAAAAAAAGCGAAATTTTTTTAAGATTTTTCGTAAAATTAGATTATAAAAAAATGGCCTACTGTAAACAAATTTTTTAATATATAATGAAAATAACTATAAAATTTCCATGTTAATTCAAAAAAAATAAAAAAAAATGTTTAAAAACTATAAAGCTTGTGTTAAAAAAAGTACATTTTGAACAGCCATTTTTCTATTTAACCGACGATTTATAATAAATTATGTCAAAAAAATACTCAAATACAATTTTTGCTATTGGATAACAATTACCGTTGCTTTGCTATTGGCTTGTTTTTGTCCCTATCTAGCATGAGGTTTTTTCCTTATTATTAACTCCCTAAGTGTAATAGCGTGAAAATATATAGCGTAAAGCGTAATACAAATGTAGCGCTTTTTATTAAAAGAAGTATTATTCAAAAATATATTGTGATTGCTGACATCTTACGTCACAAAGTGTGTTTATTTTTTTAATATTAGTATACATATAGAAGAATTAAAAAAAATATACTGTAATTGAGATCCTACAGTAGAACCTCGATAACTCAAACCTCGGTAACATAAAAACCTCTATAACTTCAAAAAATATGTTCCCTTCCCATCAGAGCCCAAAACCTCTACAAAGACCCTTGATAACTTAAAACCTCTATAACTTAAAGTATTTTGTTTCCCTTGGACTTTAACTTATCGAGTATCTACTGTATTAGTATAGATACCTGTAAAAAGGCGTTAGATTGCCTTTCAAAGTATTTAGTTGTCGGTCTAGAAGTGAAATATCCAGTCCAATAAGCGGTAGGATCGCTCGCGTAAGGAAAGAAATCATCTTGTTTTGTCGGTAAACTGGGACTGGAGAGAAAATAATAAAAAAAACCATATTTATTTTTAAAAAATAAAAGATCTATACAAAATAGTATCCGTAAATACAAAAAAAAAATTTTTTCAATAATTCCAAAGCAAACTATCGTATCTGAAAAATGTCAGTTAAGATTTTTTATTTTTTTCGAAAAATAAAAAAATTGACATACAAAAAACTTACAAAAAATGGTATGTATAGATACAAAAAACACATTTTTTTTATAATTATAAAGCAAAAGATCGTATCTGAAAAATGTCAGTTGAGATTTTTTATTTTTCATTTATTTTTGAAAAAAAAAATTGACATACAAAAAACATAAAAAAATAGTATGTATTGATAGAAAAAAAAACACTTTTTTTTTAAATAATGCCAAAGCAAACGATCGTTTATAAAAAATGTGTATTGAGATTTTTTGATTTTTTTTCTGTAAAAAAAAAAAAATTTTTTTTTGCGTATTCATAATTACATATTTTTTGAATCCTGTAAAATTAGTATAAACATAAAATTAGATACTTAACTAAGTTAATAAAAAAAAACTTACTAAGCATTTTTCACAGCTTTCAAATAACAATCAGGGGTTGAGTAGAAAGCTTTTATTCCAAGACCATCTTTAGCTGCCTTCAAATTCGTATGTCTGTTGGAAAAATATAAGTTTTACACGCGATTTCATCCACACGAAATAAAAAAGTATCCTATGTGTTCCAGATTATCAATTGGTCAACGACCTAGGAGGGGGCTAGTGGTAATAATATTTATACCACTAGCCCCCTCTTGCTTGTAAATAATCAAGAAAGGGCTAATGGTAAAAACATTTTTTATTACTCCAAAGAGAATGCTTACATGAACAAAATTTTAAACTAAATTTTAGGTATAGTGATCTTAGTATTTACTAGCATTCGCCCGCGACTCTGTCCGCGTGCAATTAAAAACATAAGTGTTTTTTTTATAACATAAGGTGGCAAACGAGCAAGCGGCCACTAGAATCCGCCAAAATGGCGAAGCGACTGCCCATAGACATCCGCAGTTGCAGATGCGTTGCCTACTCTTATACGACGGAGGAGGAGACGCACATAAAGAGTATATTTCCCCTTCCTATGCATCTCCTGCAACGTCAAATCCAATTCCCCTTCCCAACCTCTCTTTATAAGAAAAGTGTGGTAAAGAGAAAGGGACTTAAATGAGGCCTCCGGCACCACACTCATCAGACTGTACACGGAATTGCTTCCACTTCACGGCTGTCTGTGTGGTCGTGGTGGGCGAGCCCTGCAGTGCTAAGATGTTAAAGCGGGCACTACCACTGTTATTCTGTGTTCTATCCTCTACATGTATGACAATCATCGAGATCCGTTCAGTTTTAGATACAAACAGACATTTGAACTTTCGCATTTATAATTAGCACAGCTCTTTCTAGTCCAAATTCATACATCTAAAATATATTGGTACAATATTCGGAAATGGTTTAACTAATTTTCAACATTAAACTAATATTATAAATGCGAAAGTTTTGATGGATATATGTTTGTTAGAGTTTGTTTTCCTTCTTTACTTATACTAATATTATATAAAGGAGAGATTAGTATATTTGGAATTTTGTATGTATTGAAATAACTCAAAAACTACTGGGCCGATGTTAAGAATTCTTTTACCGTTAGAAAGGTAATTCATCTGTGTGTAATATAGGCTATATTTTAATTTCACGCGGGCGAAGTCGCGAGCAACAGCTAGTATATTATAAATGCGAAAGTTTAGATGGATGTACGTTTGTTATAATTTGTGTCCTACATGTAGAGGATAGTCTGGAAAAACATAGCACACTTCATTTTATTTTTTATTTACACGCAGACGGAATCACGGGCATGAGTTAATATATTTAAATTATTGGTTAGGTTACTGTTAATTTGTATTCCCGTAATCATACTATACTAATATTATAAATATGAAAGTTTAGATGGATGTTAGAGTTTGTAGCCTAAACCACTGAATGGATTTCGATGAAATTGCTTATTTTTTTTATTATGCGCGGACGGAGTCGCAAGTGAAAGCTAGTATTGAGATATTTTTGTTAAATATTACTTACTTAATCAACTTATCCAAGTTATTATACCACATGCTTGCATCTTGGTAAGTAAAATCCCCTCCCATTGTGATTAGAACATTTTTTGTCCTGTATCTCTTACTTGCTTCGAAAACATATTCCAGGAAATCACTTATCTGAATAATAACGTAAAAGCATGTGATGGGTCAATTTTTATTATTTTAGATCTATTTTTATGTAGATAAGGCACATTTTTGCGTGATTTTTTAAAGTGTTTTTGTTTTTTTTTTATATTTTTTTGATCCATCATCAATTATAACTATATCGTTCCAATTTAACGAGTAAATTAGTTAATTGGTAGAAGAAAAAAAATCGACGTTTTTTAATTTTTTTAAGTATACTAAGAACTTTGTAAGTGATCATTTGATATATCAGGTTTTTTCACAGTTTATGTTCTTTGTCCCAATATGAAATTAAGAATTCAACAGAAAAAAATTGCCATTTTGGGAGGAATTATGGCAGCTGTTCAAAACCTTGTCTAGATTATAGGCTAGAGATGCCTATAAATTTAATTTAATTCGCCTTTTTAGTTATTTGGCGAATTAAAGTGAAGTATTTGTTATATGAAATAAATGTTTGAAATGAAAAATTTTGTAATAGACTATTTTTTATAGAAAAAAGAATTCTGTATAACTAGTTTAAATTTGAACGATATATGTTTGAATTTTGGTTATTTCTTGTAACAAATATTATATATTTAATGATTCTTCTAATTTTAAAAACAGCAAACATGATATTATATATCCCAGAATGATTTTTGATATTTTTATGTACCCAAAACTAACGTGAACGTAAGTAGCTAGCAGTATGCTAAATTCATGCTTGTAAATTATTAAAAAAACTCATCATCGTAATCATCAACTTGCCCTTATCCCTTATGGAGGGTCGGCACAGTATGTTCTCCTCTTCCATTCAGCCGTCATATCTGAATCCACTCCTTTCTTAAGCATATACTCTTTCACACAATCTATCCATATTTTCTTCGGTCTTCCTCTACCTTTGTAGCCATCCACATTCATTCTTAACACTTTCTGGTTCATGTCCCCATCGTCTCGTCGCATAACATGTCCATACCATGCTAACTTTTTGCTTCTCAATTTCTCCACCACTGGCGTCACTTTCAAACTTTCTCTAACACATTCTTAACTTTATCCATTCTTGCCAAACTTTAATTACATAAAAAAAATTTAAAAAAAAAAAACAAATTACGGAGTGTATAATACTTAAGGAAATCCAAATAGATTGATACTAAATTATTTTGAGTAGTTTAGAATGAGATGGCAGGTTGCCAAATAATGACCTAGAAGGGGGCATGTAAATAATCAAGAAGGGGCTAGTGGTAATAATTTTTTTTATTATTTCAAAGAGAATTCTTTAATGAAAACCTTTGAGTTTCTACACTGATCCCTATGTATAGTGATCTTAGTATTTACTAGCATTCGCCCGCGACTCTGTCCGTGGAATTAAAAACGTAAGTACACTATGTGTTTTGACTATTCTCTACATGACAATCAAAATCCCTTCAGTTTACGATGCAAACAAACACACATAAAATTAGTAAGATTTCACTGTTTTCTCCTTTTTGTGGGGGAGATGTTGCTCCTCTGTGCTACATAGCATTCAATCAGTCTTATTATTGTCACAAAAACGCACTTTTGTACTATTTCTGTTTGTGGGTGTTTCACCAGGTTTGGGAGTAACAGACTTTTATTAGATTTTGTACCCAGACCCGTGTCCCCCTTTTTTTGCTCTTACACCGTTTAAGACGTTTGACGGCTGATTTTACTATCCTTTTAATACCTGCGGTACCAGGTGTAATACACCCGGTATACTAATATTATAAAGAGGAAAGATTTTTATTTTTGTAAATATTGAAATAACACCAAAACTAACGGGCCGATTTCAAAAATTCTTTCACCGTTAAAAAGCTACATTATTTAGTAACATAGGCTGTATTTTTTATTACTTTTTTTTTATTTTACGCGGGCGAAGTGGCAAGTATCATAAGCAAAAGGTTAGAGTGGTATGGACGTGGTATGTGACGAGACGATAGGGATATAAACCAGAATGTGTTAATAATGAATGTTGATGGCTACAATAGTAGAGGAAGACCGAAGACAGTATGGATGGATTGTGTGAAAGAGGATATGCTTAAGAAAGGAGTGGAGTCAGATACGGCTGATAGAGATGTATAGAGGAGCACATACTCTGCCTACCCTCCACAAGGGATAAGGGCAAGTTGATGATAATGAAGTGGCGAGTATCTATTATATACTTTACCAGGTGTTTTAGACCTGGTACGTGTACACGTGTGTCTTAACGTGTTGACTTACTTAATCAATCTGTCCAAATTTATGAACCACATTCCAGCATCCTGATATTGAAAATCATCCCCCATTGTCACCAGGATATTTTTTGTTCTATACCCGTTTGACATTTCCTTTACTTTGTCCAGGAAATTGGCAACCTAACGGAAGAAACCATAGTCTTATCTATACTAAATTAAGAGGAAAGATTTGTTTGTATAGAAATAACTCAAAAACTACTGGGACAATTTTAAAAGTTCTTTCACCATTAGAAAGCTACGTTATCAGTCAGTAACATAGACTATATTTTTTATTTTTTCTCGTTTAATATAAAACAGTAATGGTCTCTATTATAGACTATGGTTCAAAGAGCAAGTTCAATTGTTCAGTGACTATCATAGATCTTACTAATCTTACTAATCTTACTAATATTATAAATGCGAAAGTTTAGATGGATGGATGGATGGATGTTTGTTAGCGTTTGTAGCCTAAATGGCTGAACGGATCTCCATGAAATTTGGTACAGGTTTAGAGCATAGTCTGGAAGAACACATAGGCTACTTTTTATCCCGGGAATAGTTAAGGTTTCCGTGGGATTCATTAATTTAGTTTTTTAATGTTTACTCGATCATTCTGCAACGGTTCAACATATCTTATTGAAATTTGTCACAGATATAAAACAAAGTGTGGAGTACACATGGGATAAGCTTCATCCCCGAGACATGTCCGGTTCCCGGGATACGTAGCTTTTTATAATTTATATAGTTCGTATGTTTTCTAATACCACGCGGACGAAGTTGCGGGCAACAGCTCGTTTTAAAACAAAGGACTTTTAAAACTGGAAGTAGGGAGGATTTTTTAAGGTGATTTTATTCTATTGTGCCGTTTAGTCTACTGAACTATTGGTCTTTTAGAAATGTTTCCAGTTGTATCAATTGATTGTGTGAACACTCATATGAAGAGGATAAATTATTATTTTTCACATCTCTTTCCCTAGTCTATACTAATATTATAGAGATTTGTATTACTGTATGGATTGAAATAACTCAAAAACTACTGGGACAATTTTAAAAATTCTTTCAACATTAAAAAGGTAACTCAAAAACTACTGGGACAATATTAAACATTCTTTCACCATTAGAAAGGTAATTTATCTATGAGTAACACAGGCTATATTTTGTTCAATATTTTTTAATTTCACGAGGACGAAGTCGCAAGCAACAGCTAATATTCAGCAGACAGATTATAAAATGTTTTTGATAATGTGTTATAAACCTACCTACGTACAATGCACGGTTTCGTTGGTTTTGGGTACTTTTAGATCCAATTTTCATTATTTACGACTTAAATGACATGATCTAGTGAATCAGAGGTCTTAATATTTTTTTTTCTCGTTTATATTTTTTTTCTTCAAGTGTATTAAGTTGCAATGTGTTTTGGAACTGATCAAACGTTTATTATTAATATTAAATGTATGTTTGCATGCAGAATCTATAATAGAATTTATATTTCGATAACAGAAAACCTTATTCAATACATATTCTTGCCTAGTAATCTATTATTTTATAACCTTAAAATAAAATTGATGTTTCAATGCAAAAAACATGCCAATTACACTGTTTTTGTGCATTAAATAATAATAAAAAGCTTTTTTATTGTTTTTTTTTAAAAGCCATGCTTAAATTTAGATGTAAGACTTACTTTATTAATATATCTAGATTTTTGAACCACAAGTTAGCATCTTGGTAGTGAAAATCTTCACCCATCGTTACTAATATGTTTTTCGTTTTATAGCCATTAGACATTTTTTGACATATACGAAGGAATTTTCCCACCTTTTGAATAGTAAATAATAAAAAAACTATAATAGTTACTGAACAAGAAAACCTTGCTCTTTTGTCATTTTTAATTTGTTACACAAAAATAACCAAAATGCAAACGTAATTACAATTTTAAAAAAAATTTAAAAAACCTAAAAAACCAAAAAAAATCTGTAAAAATTTAAATTAAGAAATCTATAATTAATCAAAAAATAAAAAACAGCAAAAAATTTAATATAAATTTGGTCATTAACGTATACTTTATCGGAAATTTTCGTGCTAGACCCTTTAAATGATCATGGATTCGAACCATTGGACTATAACTATCCAAAAGCTTTGTTGGGATTACTAAAAAATCTGCTAGTAATAAAAAAATCAATTATAAACTGACCTTTTGATCCACATTATACATAGGCGAGCTGGGGTCATCTATAATTGGTTCATCATTACAAAGTACGTCGAAACAAAATCCAGGAGGAGGTGAATATGTATTGTATAATACTCCGGTAAATATATCTGATGATTTACCTACGAAAAAAAGGAAAAAAATGTCGAAAAAATTATTTTTTCCAATTTTAACAAAACCCAATATTTAAAAACTTAGACATTCAAGAAATTTTTACAACTATACATAGACAGTTGGAAAAAAAGATAAAAAAAAAACAATTAAATTACAAGCATTGCTAAAATTCTATATTTTTATAAAAAATCAATCACAAAATATTACATCAAAAATCCTGTCAAAAAAACTCACCTAAATTATCATCTCCTCTCCAAACCATTTCCATTTTCTTCTCTATCAATCTCATTCTCTTATCCTGATAGTCTATTCTACCTAAGAAGAGACCATCATATCCCATAGCTGATAGAAGAGATGCGAATTCTCTAGAATGTCCAAAAGGGTCTATCTGCCAACCAACATGAGGACGACCACAAGAACCGAAAGTTTGGTTCAATTTACTAGAAAAAAATAACAAAAAAATGTAAAATAAAAGCTAAATCTATGGCAAAAATGAGACAATTTTCTTTAGTAAGTAAATATTATTTGGTCCTGTAATGAGAAGTCTAAAACTATTCATCGAGTCACTAAATAATATACAAAATCAATGATTTTTTGAAAAAATGTCACGAAAAAAATAGTTTATTCGATTTGTCTGCTTTCATTAGTAACCGATTAACGATAATCTTTTTAAAAAAAATTATATAATTAGCAATTGCTATCAAAGATTTAATAAAAAGTCTATTTTTAATTCTTTTTTTTAACTGCCGACTATTGATCTGAATTCTATCATAATTTGCAATCAGACAATTTTCAAAAAAACGACAAAAAAACGCAAAAAATTTAAACTAACTGACGTAATACAGTCTTATTTACTAATCGAACAAGATTTTTTCTTCTGATATAATTAGCAATTGAAATCAAAGACAATTAGAAAGTTTTTTCAAATTAAGAGCCTCTCAAATTGCTCCAAGTTCTATCAATAACAATAATAAAAGGTGCTTTTTTAATATCTTTTTAATATCTTACCCTAATCCATAAGTAAATTGGTCTATAGTACTTTGATAATGAGAAGCCGCTTCATCATTCATACTCCAAGCTCCTCCCACCATCTGCAGCCGTCCTTGTCTAACCAACGCACGGACTTTATCCCTAACTGTACCTGGTTGCTTAGTCCACCATTTCCAAAAGAATGCCGTCTCTACGTAGATAAATCTACATTACGAAATAAAACTATGTAAGTCACAAAATAAAAAAAAATCTAAAAAAAAATTGAAAAAATCATATTTTTTTTAAATTTTTTTAACTTGTATATAGTTAGGAATCTTTCTATTAAAATCAATCGATACTTGTAATGTCCCAAAAATGTTTATTACCATAACATTAAAAAAAGATCGTTCTCAAATCTACACCAATATTATAAAGATGACAGATTGGTATTTTTGTATATAATGAAATAACTCAAAAACTACTGGGTCAATTTCAATAATTCTTTCACCAATAAAAAGCTACGATATCAGTGAATAACATGGGCTTTATTTTAATTTCACGCGGATGAAATCGCGAGCGTTAGCTAGTAATAAAAAAATCAAAATTTTCGAGATGCTATTTTAAACGACCATAAAGAACAGCTATTACCTTCGCTTCGGGTCTTCCCATAGTTCTTTAACTACCGAGTCCAAGATATATTGGACACCTGCTTTCTGTATATTATTACGACCTGCAAGAAATATTTATCTTACTAATATTACAAATGTGAAAGTTTAGATAGATGTTTTAGTTCTCGATGATTGTCTAATGTAGAGGATAGTCTGGAACACATAGGATACTGACTTTTTTTGACCGACTTCCCAAAAGAAGGAGGTACTCAATTCGTCTGTGTTTTTTTATGTGTGTTACATAACTCCGCCACTAGTGGACCGATTTTGATAATTCTTTTTTTATCCTAAAGGTAATGCTTGCAGGTGGGTCCCATTTTTTTGGTTGATTTTTTTTATACGCGGTCCGAATCACGGGCGAGAGCTAGTTTATTAAATAAAAACCCAACTACAATGTACTGTGTCTGAGACACTCATCACCAGCTCACTAGTCACTGAGAGGGAGCCTACCCTAAGTTAGTGACTAGGCCATAGTCAACCTGCACTGCGGGTTATCTTCACACATATCTTTGAATTTCTTCGCTGATATGTGCGTCACGATGTTTTCTTTCACCGTGAAAACGTCGAAATTATGTACTTATAATTATTCGAAAAATCAATATAAAAATCATAAATCACATGTACATCGAGATTCGAACCCAAGACCTGTAGATTACAAGTCAAGTGCTAACACTGAGCCATCGACGCTGTGATGAGACACTCAGGGTATAAATAAAAATGAAAAAAAAACAGCTATTCTTATTATAATTGGAACACCGTGAATGACTGATTACGTAAGAAAATTATTATGAAAACTACACAATAGCTTTTTTTTTTCATTCAAAATTTACCGTGTAATTACCACGGTAATACGGTAATATATTACCTGTGAAACTTTAATTACTCTATGGAATAGTAATCGATTAGAAATTCGCTTCACAACGTAAATTTAAATAATCATAATTGTTATAGTTAGTCTATATAAGATAGATTAGTTTGATAAATGACGCATATGAAGTATCGAATTCAATTTGTATGGCAAAAGCCGTACTTAATAGACCATAGATAGATATATACCGTAACTAATATACAAGTGCGAAAGGATGGATGGATGTTTGTTAGAGTTTGTAGCCTAAACTGCTGAACGGATCTCGATGAAATTTGGTATGGACGTAAAATAGTCTGGAAGAACACATAGGCTACTTTTTTTTTAAATTCTACGCGGACGGAGTCAAGGGCGAAACCTTATAATCAATAAAAAAGTTTTTATAATATTCGGAAGCTGTACAGGGAGAGATAGTGTCAAATAAATGTGAATTATACTTACTTCCATAGTAATATTGGTCGACAGTTTTGAGCCAGCCGACGTCGTCGTGTGTGTGAGGTACAATATGTACATTTAGGACACTTGCATCCGCTTCAATACAACTCTGAAACAAGATGAATGAAATAGAGAGAGAAGATATACACATAGTGTTAGATAAGGACAGCAATTATAGTCCACGCAATATTAAGATTATAATAAAGCGTAAACACACACTTTGTTGTCTAAGATGTCAGCAATTACAGCATATTTTCGAATAATTCTTTTTTTATAAACACCCCTACACTTACGTCACGCTTTAGGCTGTATATTTTAACGCTATTAAACTTAGGGGATAAATATTTTGGATAAAAACCACAATGTGGGAAAGAGACCATAAGTTGCTGCCAACATCAAGGAAGCGAGGTTGTCATGTCATGTCATTTTGACATTTGCTATTGATAATTTGACAAATGTAAACAATAAAACAAAATTTTCACAATTTCATGCGGATGAAGCCGCATGGGAACAGCTAGTATTAAGATAAAAAGTAGCCTATATGTCCGTCTATGTCAGCTACCCTTCATCAAAATCAAGCCGTTTCGGAGATTACCCGGAACAAACGCGGCTTGCAGATAGACAGACAGACAGACATTTTTTTAATGCTATTTTCGTTATCAGCAACTCAAATACATCATCATCACGAAATCTAGAATGTTTCTTTTGATATTACAAACAGACACTCCAATTATATTTTATGTACTAGCTATTCCCATGCAGCTTCATCCGCTTATTATAAAAATGTTAAATTATCAATCGTCAATGTCAAAATGACAAACCGTTGCTTCCTTGATGTTGGCAGCTTGTAGTATATGGTCCCTTTCCCACAGTAAGGTTGTTTTTTTTCAATTTATTTAACCCCTAAGTTTAATAGCGTGAAAATGTATAGCCTAAAGCATGTCGTAAATGTAGGGCTTTTTATTAAAGAAAGAATTATTCAAAAATATGCTGTAATTGCTGACATCTTAGGTAACAAAGAAATGTGTGTTTACGCTTTATTATATTAGTATAGTTTAGATAATAGGAAATTTAAATTGTACCACATTGTTTACAAGTTATTTCTTGTTTTTATCAACACGGTCTAATTGTTATAAACAATAGTATAACTTATTCAAGTTCAAATGTTATCAAGTTATAGTTATAACTCTCGATTAACTTATAAATGTAAAAGTCTATTTAAAAGAAATAACAGAAAAGATTTGATATTTTTATATGTATTGAAAAGTAAAAAACTATTTGGGAAAATTGAAAAAAAAAATCATTACTAGATACTATAAAGATAGGAAAGATTTATATTTTAGTATGTATTGAAATAACTCAAAAACTACTGGGTCGATTTCAAAAATCCTTTCACCATAAAAATGGTACGTTATCGGTAACATCATATAAAATAAATATTATAAATGCAAAAGTTACGATGGATGGATGTTTGTTAGCGTTTGTAGCCTAAACGGCTGAACAGATCTCTATGAAATTTGGCACAGATATAGAGCATAGTCTGCAAGAACACATAGGCTATTTTTTTATCCCGGGAATAGTTACGGTTCCCGTGGGATTCGTTAATTTAGTTTTTTAACGTTTACTCGATCATTCTGCAACGGTTCAACATATCTTATTAAAATTTGGCACAGATATAAAACAAAGTCTTGAGTACACATAGGATCATCCCCGAGAAATTTCCGGTTCCGGAGGGATACGTAGCTTTTTGTTATTTACATAGTTCGCATGTTTTCTAATACCACGCGGACGAAGTCGCGGGCAACAGCTAATAGGCTTTATTTTTTTAATTTTACACGGGCGAAATCGGGAGCAAGAGCTAGTAGTAACTATAGTTATGGAATAGACTTTTTCCGCGTATAATATATATAATATTCAAAATACTCACGTCATATCCACATTTTTCCAGGGTACTTCCATCAGGTAGTGGTATTGAGAATACTGCCGTAGCGGATAAAAGTAGGAAAGCTGACCACATAGCTACCTGAAATACAGAATTGAGAATATTTCCTACCCATTTTGGTACCCCCTTTAATGCCAAATTTTGTCCCTTTCGCTTCCCACCCTTTTATTGAGAGGAAAGGATGGGAAGGAAGAGTGGATTTGACGGTGGCGGACACGCATAGGAAGGGGAAATGTCCTCTTTATATGTCTCCTCCTCCATGAATTAAGGGTAGGCAACGCTTCTGCAACTGCGGATGTTTATGTGCAGCGGTCGCTTTCCATTTCGGTGGATTCAGGCCGCTTGCACGTTTGCCACCTTTATAATAAAAAAAAATGCTTCGATGGCCCTACACTTGTCTATAGGTATATACACAATTTACCTGACTTTATGAAAGAAAACATCGTGATGCATATATGTGAACGAATTCAAAGATATGTGAAGTCAACCCGCAGTGCAGTATAGTTGACTACGGCCTTTTTTTATAATATAAGGTGGCACACGAGCAAGTGGCAACCTGAATCCACCGAAATGGAAAGCGACCACTGCCTATAAACATCCGCAATTGTAGTTGCGTTGCCTACCCTTCATTGACGGAGGAGGAGACGCACATAAAGGAAAGAGACTAAAATCAGGCCTCCGGCACCGCACTCATCGGACGAAACGCGGAATTGCATTCACTTCACGCGTGTCTTCAGTGTGGTATTGGAACAGGCGAGCCGGCCCATTCGTGCGAAGATGTTAAAGCGGACACTACCACTGTACCTAGTCACTATTAATATCGCTCGACTGTTGTGATTGTCGATTGTTTCGCAGTCAACTGTTTAGTTGCACAACTAACACTCAAGAAATGTACCATTTAAGGTATGAATCATAGCGAGACTAAACAGTTGTGCGAGATGTCAGTCAAAGGTATGCGCTCTTAATTTCGATTGTAATAACACTTATGTATTGTTATTTCAACTTAAACAAACCTTGTTTACTTGCTTAAAGGTCTTTAGTAAATGGTACTCAAAAGAATAAATAAAGATAAACTAAATAAACATCGAGTAGTTTATTTTATAATCGAATTATTTGTTATTTCTGTAGCGTTATCAACAAAGAAAATTATTCACAGTTCGGTTGGTAACAAACATTTTATAACTGGCTTTCGACCGCGACTCTTTCCTGGAATTAAAAAGAAACAAAAGCGTATCCTATGTGTTCCAGATCCGTTTAATTTAGGATATAAACTCTAACAAACATACATCTAAACTTGCACATTTATAATCTATCTATACTATTATAATAAAGCGTAAACACACACTTCTTTGTTGCCTAAGATATCAGCAATTACAGCATGTTTTTAAAACTAAATGTTTTTAAAATTAAAACCCTAATGTGGGAAAGAGACCATAAGTTGCTGCCAACATCAAGGAAGCAAGATTGCCAAAGTTTGTCATGTCATGTCATTTTGACATTTGCAATTGAGAACTTCACATATGTAAACAATAAAACAAAATTTTCTTAACTTCCTGCGGATGAAGTCGCACGGGGACAGCTAGTACTAATACAAAGAGGAAAGATTTGGATTTTTGTTTGCATTGAAAAAAACTCAAAAACTACTGGGACAATTTCAATAAAACTTACACCATTAAAAAGCTACGTTATCAGTGAGTAACAAAGGCTGTATTATTTATTAATTTCATGCGGACGAAGTCGCGAGCAACATCTACTATTTAAAACTAAACGCTTACTAAAGTCGCGGATAAACCCTATAATACAACGGTAATAGGTATTTAAAAATCACCGTTAGGAGATAAAACGTTTGTAACGCGTGTTTTGAATTACAACGAGTTATCTAGATTTTTCTAAAACCATTAAACCGGACTGCTGATTCCTTTCATTCTTATTGACAGACTGGCTTCCTGTGCGGTTTCATCCGCATGAAATTATAAAATAACTTTACTTTTGTATGTATTGAAATAACTCAAAAACTACTGGGTCGAATTTAAAAATTCTTTCACTGTTAAAAAGGTAAATTATCTGTGAGTAACATAGGCTATATTTCAATTTATTAATGTCGAGGAACTATTAATAAAAAGCGTATTTCTGAACGCCGGCGTTTAAGTCACTAAATTTTAACTTTTCTCGGCTTACGCAGCCTAAACCGTTAGAGGTATATAAAAATGATGTATGAAGGAATTGTACATATCAAAAAGTTCTACAGAAAAGTGTGCGATAGTTGTTTAAATTCTCAATTGCAAATGTCTAAATTACCGTTACCGTTATTCCTTAATGTTGGACTTAGTCACGGGAAATAAATTAATATGCAACCCAGGTCACAAGGAACTAAGAGAGTGCACACGATACAAAAATATCACGTAATTGTTAATCTCGCTTCGATTCTTAGCTTATATAGACACACTACTCGGTGTTTAGTTGTGCAACTAAACAGTTGGCTGCGAAACAATCGATCATAACAGTTGTGCGATTGATTGGTCAAGTATAACCTCGATAACTCAAACCTCGGTAACATAAAAACCTCTATAACTTCAAAAAATAATATGTTTCCTTCTCATCAGAGCCCAAAATCTCTATAACATAGACCCTTGATTTTAACTGACTGACTTTAACTTATCGAGGTTCTCCTGTATGTGAACTCTAAGCTATCGAGGTTTGTATTCCCGATTCAATAAAAAGTAGTTAAGAAACCAGTCTACAGTCCGGGATACGAAAATCTAGATTAGGTCAATACAACGACTTTTTATTCCTAGACACTTTATTGTGTATCCGGTTTGATTGACCGTTTAAAAACAGAATCGTTTTAAAATATACTAACAATAATTATTGCGTAGTGAAAAGATAGATGTAACTTACTAAAAATAGGTATGTATTCCCGTGTTTTCTTACTTTCAGATAAAAAAAAATAATTACCAAAAATTATCGAAATAGTTTCGTGAAAATTAAAAATCTATAATAATAAAAAAATGTATTAACTTTAAAAAATGTATAAAACAGAAGATTTTAGTATAAATGTGGAATAAAATGTTTATATATGTAATGGTATAAATATGACGATGACCTTAAAATAGGCGGAAAATCAATTTATTTAACGCAATGATATAAATAAAACGAATTAAATTGTACAATTAATTGGATAACAAGTTAAAACATAGTTTTCCTGTTACAATAATTAATGTATAACTGCAAACCTAATCAATAAATAGCATAAATATAAACTTACCAACTGTTACATTTACTTCGAGATAAAATTAATAACGATTTATTTATATTTACAAAATGAAACTCAATAACTGACATAAGTCAACCGAACTCAAAGACAGTTCATTGGCGACTGAACTGATAAAGACATCGCATCCAGAAATCCAGTCCATTTAAGTTGGAAATCTAGATTACTGGACAACGAACTCTGTTGAAGTTTATCGTTTTTATAACTGTTACAATAGCAATTAATTTATTTTCCTTCAATTAGTCATCTTCAGATTAATTCTATTAGTTCAAGCTAGTTTAAAACAAAACAGTTTTTGCTTATTTAATATATGAATTTATTTTACTAAAATTATAGACATTCGAAGACAATATTTTGCTTAAGAATAAAACATTAAAATTTTCAATTACTTTATTTTCTAATGGCAAAAGTAAATGTGGCAGTATGATTAAAGCCTTTTTCCGTTACGTCCATTGTCAATGTCAAAAAGAATTTGTTTTATTGTTTTCAATTTTCGCTGTATTTGTTATTATATCGTAATAACATTTATGTAATTATGTCTAACATTTGGAAGTTCTCATCATTATCTGAACCGTATATCGAAAAGTGGATACAAAAAACAAATACAATAGAAAACAATAATAAATGGAGTGAAAAATTCAAACATATCACTAAAAGTTATTTAGACGAACATAATGTTAAGAAAATAAATGAGGAGTTTGTTAGCGAAGTTATAATTGACGAGGAAATGGCTGTAGTCGAAAATACAATGGATAATTCCATATCAAAAGAGGAAGTTCAAACAAGAATTCACGACGAAAACTTTTGTAACCTAATGGACACTGAACCATTACTACGAATAGATTTTATGATAGAAAAATGTCTAGAAAGCCCTTATTTAATCACCGATTTAGCAGAACATCTTTCAACAAACAGTATAGAGAAAATATGCAATTATTTATTTACAGATAAAAATAACGCGAAATTCATTCCTTTATTTATAACAAACTTTTTCCCTACGTTTCTAAAACGTGATCAATCTTTGCTAGCTTTAGATTTACTAATAAAAGCTAATTTAACATATCCTGATGATTTTAAATCAGTTTTATTGGATTTAATTACAAATATTACAATAAAAGGTTGCATATTACAAGAATTAATGCAATCTTCACAAAAACTACACCAATTTTTCATATCTCTTTTATTGGAGACGAATATAACTACAGATGTATTCCAGCATCATTTAAATACGATAAATTTGGTATACAAAGATTATAAGAAAACGGAAAATCTACAAAACTTTATACAAAATTTGCTTATTGAAAATTCTACGCTTTGTGTCAATGACAAAAATTATGGTCGCTTGTTGTTGACTTTTTTACAAGCACAAAAGTCATTTGGTCTTACAAATAGTGTGATATTGGAAAAATTAGTAGAACAACACAAATCACCGTTTAAAAAGCCTTGTTTGTCTATTCTAAAGGAAATTAAATAAAAAATAGTTTTAAATATGTTTGTTTTTTTTATAACATAAGATGGCAAACGAACAGCGGCCACCTGAATCCTCCAAAATGGTGAAGCGACTGCCCATAGTCATCCACAATTGCAGATTTGTTGCTTACCCTTATCCGATAAAAGAGGAGACACACATAAAGAGGACATTTCCCCTTCCTATGCGTCTCCACCGTCAAATCCACTTTTCATTCCCATCCTCTCCTTATGTGAAAAGGGTGGTAAAGAGAAAGGGACTTAAATTAGGCCTCCGGCACCACACTCATCAGACTGTACACAGAATTGCTTCCATTTCACCCCTGTCTTCTGTGTGGTTGTGGTATTACACCGGGTATGCCCTGCAGTGCTAAGTTGTTAAAGCGGGCACTACCACTGTAAAATTGTTATTTACCTTTTGTTATAATCCAGCAATCTTTAGATCAGTTATTCTCAATCTTTTTTTGTAGTGGCACATATTCAAAATTTGGCGGCACACAAAGAAAAAGATAAAAATTATTTGCTTACACAACTAACTAACACACTGCATATATAGTTTATGACAAAAATATGCAAAATTTGGCGGCATATATAAGTGCCGCGGCACAGTGGTTGAGAACCTCTACTTTAGCATGTTTAAAAACTAGCTGTTGCTTGTGACTTTGTTCATGTGAAATTAATAATATAGCCTGTCACTCACTGACAAATAACCTTTTCAATGGTGAAAGAATTTTCTAAATCAGTCCCATAGTTTTTTAAGTTATTTCAATACATGCAAAATTACAAATCTTTCCTCTTTATAATATTAGTATACATATAGCCTATGTTACTCATCAATAACATAGCTTTTCAATGGTGAAAGAATTTTTGAAATTCACCCAGTAGTTTTTGAGTTCTTTCAATACAAATTTGTATGGGAAGGGTTGTACTAGGTAATTTAAAAAAAACGAATTCAGAGTACACTTTTATTAGTCTAAAAATTGCATTTTTGACGAAAAAGAAACAACAGTCAAGAGTAACAGATAGCTTACACCAGTTAGAATAAAAAAACTAATATTTTTCTATGATTTAGAAAAAAGATACACAGTAGAACCTCGATAAGTTAAAGTCCAAGGGAAACACAAAATACATAGTTATAGAGGTTTTAAGTTATCAAGGGTCTTTGTAGAGGTTTTGGGCTCTGTTGGGAAGGGAACATATTTTTTGAGGTTATACAGGTTTTTAAGTTACCGAGGTTTGAGTTATCGAGGTGCTACTGTACATTAACTAAAAAAACCTTAATAAAAATGTCTATATAAATATTTGAAAGCTATCGCGTAGTATAAAAATAAAATTTAATATCCTATATGTTCCAGACTATCCTCTACATGTATGACAATCAAGATCTGTACAGTTAAGGATACCAACATACATCTAAACTTTCACAGTTATTATATTAGTAAGGTTTACTATTTCTTGGTAACTATAATCTTACGCTCAGATGTAGTTTACAGTACCCAAATGGAATAAAAACCACGACCTTGTAATCAAAAAGCTGTTCCTTTAACTATTAAGCCTTTGGAGTTTTACAAAAAAATAGCGTAACAAATTTGAACAGTACTTTGTAGATATCGAAACACTGCTGTAAAAAAAGAAAAGTACTCTTTAAAAAAACGGATTTTTCATGTCTAGTATAACAAAAAAAATATTTTTCAGGCATAAGCGTGGCCCAAAAAATTATAATTTTAAGGCAAGAATTCTTTTTTTCTATAAGAGAAGGGTGCAAACGAGCGGAGGTATTCATAAATATCTATATATTAAGAAGAGTAAAGCTTAGTAAAGCAAAACAATACAGTTTTTGTTTCTAACTGGCGTAATATTAGACTAGTATAAATTTTTCGAATCACAGAATTGTAACCTGATTGGCCGATGATGCGAAAATTTTGAAAAAATGAAAAATCACAGACAAGAAAAAACCCAGTTAAAAAAAATACACAATTCGCTTAATTTCAAAACGTAATAAATATGCAAGTTAATTAACTATTTAAATAAAGTTAAAAAAATCCATGTGTCACGTGTCTTTTTGAAAAAGTAGACAGACAAAAAAAATGAGAAAAAAAATTTTCAAAATCCTCGCATCTTATTTTAGTCGTTTTTATAACTATTATGATCAACAATTTTTGGTTCTTTAACAATCAATCACAGAGTTTAGCTTAGCTGGTAAATAGTTTTTTTCTAAATTTCGGACGAAGTATGAAAAAATTTAAAAAAACACTAATTTTTACTTACAATTTTGTTATTACCTATTTTACAATATGCTTCATAACCATAAACTTGCGGCACACAATAAAAAAAAGGAACTGCTTGTCTTAGAATAAAAAAAAAACATTAAAAATGCATCTACAAAATTTTTTGTTCCTATTAAATTTTGATATTTTAAATACATATTGTAATTTACTATATTCTAAACTAAATCATTGAAAAGTTTTGGTTTTTTAATTGTTATGAGAGCGGGAAATTTGACAGTTCCTTATGTTGTTTTTACATTTTTTGTTTTTTTACAGTCTCAAATAAAGTTAATTCTTAAAAAAATGATACAAAACTCTAATTCTATGATTACAAAGGTTATACGAATAGATGATTATCCTAGCAATAGGCGGTTAAATATTTTTTTATAAAAGTAAAAAAATATGGTATACAATTTTGACATCGAGTATATTTTCGAATCAGATTTATGCTTATATCTATAATTATATTTGAAAATGAGATGCTTTTTTTAGTCTTCGGAAAAAAATTTTTGGAATCGTATAATTTCAGTCTTTCTGAAAAGATTTTTACATTTAGATTTATTTGAGATCTACAACTTAGCGGTTTTAGTTCATCTAAAAATACCAATACAAAAAAATATACAAAAAAGCAAAAAAAATAGCAATTTTTTTGGGATTTCAATATGTCCAATGAGATTTTTATTTCCCATTGTACCGATCTATAGAATCAATCGGTCAAATAGGAAAAAAATCCGTTAGGCCGGACGACCCAACGGGAAACATTTCTTCCTATAGCAAAATGCAGATCACATTTAAGTACAAAATTACATTCTCGACTTTAAAAGCAGATATATTAATATTAAAATTTACAACGACTAAAATCCATTTTCTAAACGGTTACTCCAAACTCTTTCATATACGCATACATTTTTTGTTACTTATGTGCTTACTTAGGATACTTATTTTTCTAATTAAATTGTAAAAAAGATCTAAAATCTCGGTAAAAACTATCTTCCAGTACTTTTATCGACAGCTTTCTCGACGCGGCAGTTTACGTTTGACTACATTAGTATAAAAATATAACCTATTCGAGAAATGTCAAATGTACATACATTTATGATTAAAATACATTTTATGATACAATATGCTTTAAGCTATGTAAAGTTTGGAATATACAAACACCCTGTCTAATACGACTTTAAGAGCCTATCCCACAACTGGCTGATAGAGGCTCAGATAGCTTAAACATGACGTCACTTATACAACGGGACAAAATCCGATATTTCCATCATATATTTCACACGTTCAATTCTTTTCACATAATTTAAAATTTGGTGGGACAGGTCGCTACACTTTTTATATTTTTTTTAAATTATACGAGTAATGGGGCAACCCTGAAAGCTTGATTTTTAAAAAATACATAACAATGATTTAAGCAGAGATTTTTTAAAATCAGATATACAAAAAAACATAGTAAAATATCGCTATATTAAAAAATCACAATAGCGCCATATTTAAAAATAAGTGTTAATTTTTAATTATAAAAAAAATTGCAAAATGTATATTTGTATCTATTTTTTTCTGTTTGAGATCTTTTAACAGTCCAAAATAAAATGATATTTTTGGTTGTTTAACAGAAAAGTTTAAAAAAAACTAATTTTATCACAATTACAAGATATACAAGATTTACAGGCAATATTTTGGTAATAAAGAAAAAATAGCACCTAATAGTTTACAAAATATAATCACAATATTGTATTTGGTCATTTTTTAGAACACAAAAAATGACATAAAATAAAAAATAACAGCATTTTTTTCTAATAAGCCTACCAAAATCATGCTAAAATACTTTGAGAACCGGCTCGTAGTATTTTTTTACTGTTTATTTAGAATTATTCGTTAAAAAAAAGTGTTAATTTAATTACAAAAGGCAAGATTTTAAAGAAAGATTTTAGGGTCAAAGGTACAAAAGTTAAAAATACAGTTATTTTTTGTGTTAATATGTTATCTATGCTATTAATAATAATATTTTAAAGTCTTGAAAAAGAAATGGTTAAAATTATTAACAAAAAAATAAAAAACCCTCTTTTTTTGTGGAGCGTTTTTTCCTAATAAATCTAGCATGCAATTACGGATAAAAAATTGGTGAATTTTGAATCCCACTATCCTAAAATCTAAACATTAAAATCACAGTTTACATTGCATTAAAATGTCTTTTTTTCTATGAAAAAAAAAAATCTTTCATTACTGTTATATAAAAAAATATATATTAGTAGAAAGAAATATAGACAGATAAGATATTAAAAATAGTAAAAAATAGTGTAAAGCTTTAAAAAAATTGTCAAAAAATCTTATAGTTTGAAAAAAATGTATGCAAAATAAACCTTTTTTAGTATTTTTTGATATGCATTAGCATGTGCATGCATGCATGCGTTTAATCTATAATCTCATTGAGTTTCTCTCGTTTTTCAATGTGATATTTCTCCGCACAATGTGTCATTAACACAGATTCACCAATAATATCATTTTCAAAACATAAAGAGCAAGCGTAGACAGCATTCCCGAAGCATACAATTTTATTATCATCTCGATACATTTTCATTGGGTTTAAAACTGTACTCGGTTGTATTTCCTTACCTTCGGCCATGCATTTTTTAATATAAGCAGTTTTATACTGAAAGTGTATTTTTTCACAATGATTTTGACCCAATATATGTTTTAATAAATCATTTTCATTATATTCAGTTGATTTGCAAGATTGACAAAAAAAAATTAATGTTTTCGTTTCATTATCATCGTTAAGATCACATTTTAATTGTATATTATGTACTTGGATGTAGAATGTGATGCGTTCGACTGCTGTTTTTTGTATAAATGTATTGTATACACTATCTTCGAAGCTATTGTAACTTATTATTTGATCTAATGACTCTGAGTATGTCGTTAAAGTAGATGTCTCTAAACTGAAGTTACCGAGAGACGATGTAATTGATTGGTTTGATCTATCATTATTTTTACTAATTAAACCTGAATCTGTGTGCGAAGATGTTTCGTGACAGGAACAGCTACATTTAGAAGATAGAGAGTCATCGGAATCACTTGAATTTGTTTCATTTAACTCCGGCGAGAATAAATTAATCATAGCTTCTCTTAAATCGGGGAAATCGTAATATTTCATCTTTTTCTTATTAACACATCTCTGTTTACCCTTATTACGTGGTGTATATTTTCTACATTTTTTAATTCTCGTATCTTTCTCGTAATCTTTTAGATATATGTTTATGAATTGTTCTATTGAATATTTGATTGATTCTAATTGTTTTTTTACTGATACTTTAGTGTTGCCGTCTTCTTCCATAATAACACTCCACGAGTCAGTCGGACTGGGTTTTCTTATCTCGGGGTTACCAGGATCAGTGTCAGGTAAAGTTCGATTAAAGATTTTAGAAACCTGTATATGAAATTGGAATTCATTTAGCATGTCTTTTAATAGATTTTCAACCTTTTCTAGTTTATTTTGATAATTGTATAGCAGTTTTATTCTTTCTATTTCATTTTTATCTGTTTCGATATCACCAAATGACTCAGGAGAGGTCGGTGGATGTTGGATCTCATCGCTGGATGATCCGCTCTCCATCGATTGTACTTTACGACACATTTTGATGGATTTCTTTTGATTACCGATAGATATATCACTGTCTGAATGATCGGAGAATGATTCAATATCGATATTCTCTTCTTCGAAAGGATTTGACCATTGGTCGTCAGATGTGCCATCGTAAATATCAAATTCCTTGTTAAAATCGAAACCTTTTAGTTTATTAGTGAATTCGGATGTAGCACACTCAAGGAGGATATGTTTAGGTGTGTTTTCAACGTTCGAATCGCAGCTTTCTTCTTGGTTTAATTTTTCACTTAACGATTGACTTGCTTTATTGATGTCTAGTTTTAATTTTTTACATCTTTTGTGTTTGTGCCTGATAGGATTATTAACATTTAGGGTAAGATCTGTGTCTGATAGTGAGGTTTTTTTAGCGTTGAATATTTTTACGGAATCAGGAATATTCAGACTAGAGCATTGACGGATTGTTGAATCAGGTTCCGTGGTCTGGTAATCGTTAAGGTCCATTTCATCGTAGGTGTTTTGTTTTTCTGTGTTTACACTTTCGTTTTCAATTTTTTTGAAGTAACTAATGTTTGTTAGCATTTTACGTAAAGAAAACGCCATTTTTTATTAGTTTTTTAACATTTTAAATATCAGTAACACTACTTATGTTAATATCACTTTTCACTGTTTATTAAACTAGTATCTGTGGACAATAAGTTACAAGTAAGACAAAGTTTGCGAAACAAAGAAAATTTTTATATAAGTTTTCTTACCAGTAATCATATTTTTTGTATCATGTAGGTAAACTTTTAACTAACACAAGCTAAAAACACTTATTATATAAAAACTACCCTCTAAAAGTTTATATAAAAATAATTTGAAATTCTCGACATATACTTGGTTTGACAATAAGCTGGAAAAGTTACGTATAAGTTAACAAAAATATATGATGTTAAGGAAACTATTGTTTCATATTGGAGTGAGCGGCGTTTTTTAAATTGTAGTGTTATAGTTCTTTCGCAAATTATTGCCAGTTACTTACTTTATTCGCAAATTGGTAGTTTGAACTAAATTTTTATTGATTTACTTTTCGCTTTTTTGTCGAACGTCACGAAATAAATCTTTTCATTAACAAAGTAACAAAGCTACTAAATGGTTTAGAAAATCTTACTAGTTTAATTTGTGGTTTTCCTAGATTTACTTTTGATTTTCAAACTTTCTTAGTATTAAGTAGTAAGTTTTTCAGGGATTATGGTAACATAAAATCTAGACACAAAGTCAATGACCTTTGCCCTCTAATGTCATAAGGTCGTTTACATCGGGAGATAAGACAAGTTTATCGATTTTTATATTGTAGCTTATTGTTTGGATGATTTAATAATCATACTAAAATTTTTTTTGCTTTGTTAATACATTGTGAAATAGCGTAACAAATATCAGTAAAGAGCAACTGTTGCAATTTTGTTTTAATTAAAATGTTTAAAGAAAAATAATTGATATGGCAACACAAGAAAACTCGCAGCTGTCACCGTCACAAATATCAACAAGTCAAAAAAATAACAACGCAACCTTTTGAAACTCATAATTTAATTCTTAATTAATTTTGGAATACTTTGCGTAATAAAATGAAGCCTTTAATAGATATTGACTCGTTACGCACCGAACATGAATCAGACGAACAATGGGAAGTACGTAAAAGTTTCATGTTAGAACACAAGGATAGTTTCGACGAAGCTGAACTTATTACTTTGGCCCAATTATTTACTAATATAGAGTTTTTAGGATGCAGGTAAGCATTAGATTTAATTTTATCTTACTAATGTTATAAATAGGACAATTTTTATGGAATTTACAAGACGTAGACGGAAGATTTATAAGAAAGGCATAGACGTAGAGGATAGTCTGGTCGGACATATAGGCTTTAGGCTCCTTTTTTATTTCAGGCAAATAGAGTCGCTGGCGAAATCTATTTATTTATAAACTTTACGTAATTCAAATAGAAAAACGATACATTGCAGTATGTCATATACGTAATTTTGTACTTATACGGTGTTTTCGTAGTTTCTAAACTTCTGTCACCAATCTTTTTAGATTGATCTTTGTTTCTGACTAAGGATATCCAGAACAGCTTAACAGATCTTACGGTTTGTAACAGATCTAGAACATTCTAGAACACAAGCCTCTACTTTAGCTTTTATTAATTCTGCGCGGAGACTCCAAAAGTAACAATTTTGAGGAAAAACAGTGGTAGTGCCCGCTTTAACATCTTAGCACTGCAGGGTACGCCCGGTGTAATACCACGACCACACAGAAGACAGGCATGAAATGGAAGCAATTCCATGTTTCGTCTGACGAGTGTGGTGACAGAGGCCTAATTTAAGTCCCTGTCTCTTCACCACCCTTTTCTTATACGGAGAGGATGGGAAGGGGAAGTAGAGGAGATGCATAGAAAGGGTCAGCGGTCGCTTCGACATTTTGGCGGATTCAGGTGGCCGCTTGACTGTGTGCCACCTTATGTTATAAAAAAAATGTATTTCGTATAACTCAAAAACTAATAAACCAATTTTTAAAATTCTTTCACCATTAAAAAACTACATTATTACTAAAAGGATATATTTATTACTAGATATTTTTATAATTTGTTTTATTTTAGATACCCACCTTTAACAATGAAGAGGGTAGCAAAATTAGCTGAAAAGGTGTCAAAGAAATACAAAGAGAGTAGACAGAACAAACTAAAAAGGACATTTGTACAAGCGAGTGATGCCGCAGAACAGAAAGCTAAAAGAACTTTCAAATGATTATTTAAAATATTTAGTACTAAAGAGAATATCAAAATTGGAATTAAGTTTTTAAGACATAATAAATAATTGTAACTAATTTGTATTTTTTTTTAGTTGTATATAATTTTTGTAGTGTCAGACTCAAAAACTACTGGGACAATAAATGGGAAAGTTTAGATTATGTTTGTATCCTATACTGAATGGATCTCAATGATTTTCATATATGTAGAGGATAGTCTGGAACACTTAAATTTATGTATTTTTGTTTTTTTTTTTTTTTTTAATTTGGATGGAGTTTTGGGTATAAGCACAAAATAAAGGTAAAAAAATACACATTATTTTTCTTTTACTTTTTATATTTGATTTCTTATAAACAATTATTTTCCAAACATCAAAATATCTATTGTTTACTTAGTTTAAGACAAAAATAAATACAATTTTTTACACTTTAGTTGTGCGCAGCCTTTTTTTACATTTCTATATTTTCTTATTTTACAATACTCAAGTATTTAATATTAATATGAAAATAAAAGATTTTTATGAAAGAGAAATTAAATGAAAAAATCAGTCGAGCTCTTTTTAGTTTATTTTTTTGTTTTAATAGGATTTTTTTAGGTTGATAATCATTTTTTTCACCTTAATGATAGATCGAAATAGTGTGAAAAATCAACATTAATAAAGATAGGGTCGATTTATTTTTTACAAATCAACAAAATAATGATTGGTTAAATTATTAAAATACGATTTCCAGTATTTATGCTATAATAGAATGCTTAGATAACTTAAACGTATATTTAGTTTAAATACCTATGTCTGATTAGCGACAAAAATTATCATTCTCAAAAAACTAAATGGTTTTTACAAAAAACTCAAAAACTACTTAATAGTTTTTAATTTAGGAAAAGTGGTACGACAGAGTAATCGATATATAGACTTAAAAGACCAATCGTATTGAGAATCTTCCTGAAATCGATTAAAAATTAGATTATATTATTCTATACTATTATAAAGAGGAAAGATTTGTATGAATTAGAATAACTCAAAAACTACTTTGCCGATTTCAAAAATTGCTTCATCATTAAAAAGCTAAGTTATCAAACATTGGCTATATTTTTTGATTTCACACGACATATATAACTAATTTTTTATATGAAACATGTTTTTACATGGAGAAAAAAGGCTGCGATTTTAAATAAATCAGTCTCTTGTACGTAATCCCCAAATAGAAGTCCGTCTAGCTCCAACTGTAGGGCGAGCTATCGCGCTGTGGAATAATTTTTTATTGAAACACTTCCTAAGAAAAATAGTAATAAATTGCATTTTTCATTTTATGGGCTTATTCAAAATAAATCTCAAACATAGCTTGATTTCTCGTAAAATCTGACAAATGAAATTTTAATGTAATTGAATAAGGATTTGCATTTTTGTATATATTGAAATAACTCAAAAACTACTGGGACAATTTTAAACATTCTTTAACTATTAAAAAGCTACGTTATTAGAGAACATAGGATATATTTTTAAATTTCACGTAGACGAGGTAGCGAGCAACAGCAAGTGTTATATTAAACTAGCTATTGTTACTGAATTCGTCCGCGTGAAATTAGAAAAAAAATATAGCCTATGTTACTCATTAATAACGTAGCTTTTTGGTGAAATAATTTATGAAATCGGACCAGTAGTTTTTAAGTTTTTTTTTTATAATTTCACTTATATTATAAATGTGAAAGTTTAGATGGATGTTTGTTAGTTTGTAGCCTAAACTGCTGAACGGATTTCGATGGAATTTGTCATAGATGTAGAGGATAGTCTGAAAGAGAACATAGCTTACTTACTATTAAATATAACGAAGAAAATTGTATATTACTAATAAACTCAAAAACTACTGGGACGATTTTAAAAATTCTTTCACTATTAAACAGCTACGTTATCAGTGAGTAACATAGGGTATATATTTAAATGGATAATCTGTCAGTTTACAATCTAACTTACCTGAACATAAACTGGTTTATTTGCATCCCGGGTAGAGCAGCGCGTAGAGCTGTTAACGACCCCGCTTGTAACATCCCCCATACTTCTAGATATTGTAATGACGACATACTACCTAATTTTCTGTAAATACATAATCTATCTTACTCTTTACTAATACTAACTTTTAGCTAGAATTAAAGAAAATTGATAGCCTATGTGTTCCAGACTATCCTCTACATCTATACCAAATTTCATCGAAATCCGTTCAGCAGTTTAGGCTACAAACTAACAAACATCCATCTAAACTTTCACATTTATAATATTAGTATGATAAATGCGAAACTTTAGATGGATGGACGCTTGTAAGTTTGTAGCCTAAACTGCTGAAAGTATTTCGATGAAATTAGCATAGATGTAGCGTTGTCTAAAAAAACATATAGGCTACTCGCTTTTTTTAAAATCATACGAAGACGGAGTCGCGAGCGGAAGCTAGTACTAATATAAGACAGAAAAGATTTGAGTTTTGGATTTTTGTATGCATTTGATTCACGTAAAAACTACTGGGACAATTTTCATATTTTTTTTACGCGTAGGAATTCGCGAAGAACAACTTGTCTATTTACAGTACTTTACTATTTGCAGTAATTTTATAAAGAGGAAAGATTTATATTTTGTTGTGTTGAAATAACTCAAAAACTACTGGGCTGATTTCAAAAATTCTTTCATCATTAGAAAGGTAATTTATTTTATTACTACTATTGTTTAGGAACCATTTAAAAACCAGTGCACTAACTACCGGACTGAGGAAATTGGAAACTTGCATCTGATTTCTGTTATTACGTAGATCACTGAGAGTTTAAAAAAGGGGCAAACGTAAGGTGTCATAAAAGTGTCAGCAGTGTCATAAAGGTGTCATAAATGTCAAATGTGTCATATATCAATGATACTTACGTGAGCACATGCGGAGGCAACAAATAGCATCTGCTGAGCGCGACATGTTCCAAACAAGACAAATTCAGCACTGACTTGACAGCAATCGCTGACAACACTGAACAATCTGACAGATCTAATTCTAGTAATCTAGGACATCTTTCTACTAATTGTTGGACCACTGAAAATAAATATATACCAGTTGAATTTAAAGAAAAAAAGGTAGTTATCTATGTTTGGCCTTTTATTCAATCATACTAATATAAATGCGAAAGTTTAGATGTATGTTTGTTAGTTTGCAGCCTAAACTGCTGAACGGATTTCGATGAAATTTGGTATAGATGTATAGTCTGGAAGAACATATAGGCTACTTGGGTTTTTTTAATCCACGCGGACGGAGTCGTCTTAAACAGTAGTAAAACTGTTCAGTAATAGGCAATATGCATATGACGCCAAATTGTACCCAAAAAACAGTCCTGCAAAGATTTTTCTGAATATAATGTGATTTAGTGGCAAAATTTAATCATTAAAAAGTGTCTTTTTTCAAATTCATTGCTAAGTTCTAAAACGCACACTATTGCTCGAAGCAAGTGGCTTATCTAATATGGCGTCGCTGTGTTGACAATACACAGTTCATTTACGTTACTTTATATAGAAATACAATCTTGAAGTATTTTACTGTAAAAAAATAATGTATAGAATTATTAATTACCACTTATTTGTACCAGGAATAATAAAAATTAATCGATATTTGACTTTTTGACCTTGAGAAACTTTGTTGTGTTTTACGTCGAAGTGACATCTGAGCGTATGTTATGAATGGAATAGACATTTGACGTCAATTGTCTCATGACAACTCCGATCGCGTTTTAGTCGCTCGAAAATGGTCGTAATTTTATTTTATTATTTTTAGCTCAATGGTTGAATTTTTTCGCGTCAATTTTTTGTGGTTATTTTATAACAAGTAGAATCGTTTTAAAAAAGAAAAAAAAATACATATTCCCTATTACTAAACAGTTATTTTTTGCGTTAATAATATTGCTTCTTCTAAACACAATTATAGTTACAGCATTTACTGAACAGTTTTACTACGATTCAGTATTTTCTGAACATTGAATTCCACTTACTATCGTTAGTCATTATCCTCGCCCCGCCAACGTTCAACCTCTGCAGTTTCTGGGGTAGACAGGTGACCAGTACTTGCAATGCCTCCTGGTTCAAATTACACCAAGATATGTTCAGTGACAGCAGACTGGAAATATAAAATAAATCTATACTGATAGAATAGAGAGGAAATATTTGTATGTATTGAAATAACTCAAAAACTACTGGGCTAAATTCAAAAATGATTGAGTGAAATCAATAATATAGCCTATGTTACTCGCATAGGCTATATTATTTTTAAATCGACGCAAACGAACTCGCGAGCAACAACTAGTAAAATAAGAGGAAATATTCGTATTATTATGTTTTTTCATGTATTGAAATAACTCAAAAACTACTGGGACGATTTGAAAAAATCTTTCACAATTAAAAAGCTACATTATCACTGAGTAACATAGGCTATATTATTATTTTCTATTTCACTGACAATAGCTTTTTAATAGTGAAATTATTTTTTTTAACCCAGTAGTTTTTGAGTTATTTTATTTTTTGATTTTATATTTAACGCGGATGAAGTCAGTAGCAACAACAAGTATATAAGACACAAACTTACCTAACACAACCTTTTAATATTTCTTCCAATCCTTCAGCTGTAATACCTTTGGCCATTGTCAGATTTAATGTTTCTAAATTCTTACATTTACCTATAAAAATAATTCAAATGCAGGTTTTTTTTGCCCAACTAAAAGGGCAATTTCCTTTACAATTTTAAAGGGAAAAAGAATCATGTTATATATTATTTACCTTATATACCTATTTCTAATGATAGATATTCACAAAATATAACAAAGTTGGTTTTAGTAGACCGGTCTTTTGGTCTTCTACATTACTGAGAAAACTTTTTTTATCATACTATTATAAATGCGAAAGTTTAGATGGATGGATGGATGTTTGTTAGAGTTTGTAGCCTAAACGGTTGAATGGATTTCGATAAAATTTGGTATGGATATAGAGGATAGTTAGGAAGAACACATAGACACTCGGTTTTGTTTTTTTTTTAATACACGCGGACGGAGTCGCGGGCGAAAGCTAGTTAATAACTAAATAATAAAGTATTTTATTTATGATGCGGTTGGTTTTTTTATTTGTCTTTTTTGTGTTTAATTTTTTTAGAATAAACCTTTTGGTCTACTCAAGTGATAAGATCACAAAACACTTAATTTTAGTTGGACACTTTTTTTTTAAATAATGAAATTCATCTTTTTTCATTTTTTTAACTTCAGTATACCGGTCCTTTGGTCTACTAAAATATCTTAGTAAATAATAAGTATTTTAACTCGACTATCTCATAGTTTTTTTGTTTATTTTCCATATAAAATATACATTTTATTATTATCATTAGTAGACCGGTCTTTCGGTCTACTGAAATGTTACCTCATTAAATACTTTAACATCGATTGTCTTATAGTTTTTTAATTAATTATATGTATGAAACATACATTATGTATTTTTAGTAGACCGGTCTTTTGGTCTACTGGTCTTATTCTAGTATAAATATTGGATAACTCACCAATAATAGTACATGTACTGTCGTTTATTTGAACACTCTCCAAGCTGAGTTTCCTCAGAGAAGTACATCTTTCCAGTAGACTGTCCAAGGTCTTTTGGTCTACTGAACACATGCTTAGGTCTAGATATTGTATTCTAGATTGTGTGACCGCAGTTGTGGGATGCCATTCACCTATCTGGTGATAGAATAGACTTTAAATAAAGGTCTAATACTAAGATTTATTTAAAAATATCAATTTTAGTCTTAAATCTAGTTAATAGTTTAACAGTGGTAGTGCCCGCTTTAACATCTTAGCACTGCAGGGCACGCCCCCAGTAATACCACGACCACACAGAAGACAGGCGTGAAGTGGAAGCCATTCCGTGTACAGTCTGATGAGTGTGGTGCCGGAGGCCTAATTTAAGTCCCTTTCTCTTTACCACTCTTTTCTTATAAGGAGAGGATGGGAAGGGGAAGTGGATTTAACGGTGGAGGAGATGCAAAGGAAGGAGCAATGTCCTCTTTATGTGCGTCTCCTCCTCCGTCGGATAAAGGTAGGCAACGCATCTGCGATTGCGGATGTCTATGGGCAGCGGTCACTTCGCCATATTGTCGGATTCAGGTGGCCGCTTGCTCGTTTGCCACCTTATGTTATAAAAAAAATAATAATAGTGAATTGAAAACATTGTTTCGGCAGAAAACCAAATATAAACCAATAATACACTTAAATTCACGATTATTTATTGAAATCGAGTATTTTTTTGGTAGTATTTCAAGGATGTTATAATTTATGTTAAACTAGCTTTCGCCCGCGACTCTACGTGGAATTAAAAAAACAAAAATAAGTAACCCATGTGTTCTTTCAGACTATCCTCTATGTCTATATCAAATTTCGTCGAAATCCGTGCAGCAGTTTAGGCTACAAACTAACAAACATCCATCTAAACATTCGCTATAATATTAGTAATATTTTGGTTAACGAGTGTTCAATTTTAGAGTAAGTGTGTTTTAAAGTTATTTTTTATTTCTTATAAGAATTTTTAAACTGAGTTTTATCGATACAAATTGTATAGTTACAATGAAAATTCACTAACAATTTAGTTTATGCACAGAAGAAAATTACGGTTAAATTTTGTGAGAAATCGAAATAAAGGTCGATACAAGGTTTTTAGCCAAAACTAAGGCCAAAATGGAATCCGAAAATTCGGCCATTGACTAGTATATAATACTAATATTACAAAAGCGAAAGTTGGATGAATCTATGGATGGATGGATGTTTGTTTCTTAAACTGAACGGATCTCGATTGTCATACATTTAGAAGAAAATCTAGAACACATAGGAAACTTTTGAGTTTTAATTCCATGTGGAGTCGCAGGCAAAAGCTAGTTTTTAAAGAAATGTTATTGATATTTTACTTACCTCAGTACTAGCCAGTCTTATTATAATAGGTTTCCTAGCTAGGACTCTCCCTAGGGCGTCTTTAGAGAGCACTTTATTGCCTAGATCTAGACGTTGCCATAAACTTTCGTCACAGGCTAATCTATACCATCTGGAAATACAAAAAGAGTTATTTTTATGCTATTATAAAGAAGGATTGTATTTTTGTGATTTGAAACAACTCAAAAACTACTGGGACAATATTAAAAATTCTTTCAGCATTTAAAGCTTCGTTATTGCTAAATAGGCAGTATTTTTAGATTCACATCGACGAAGTCGCTAGCAAAAACCATATTAAGTGCAGAATTATTCATAAATATACAGTAATTGTCGCAAACTTCCGTAACAAAGTGTGTTTACGTTTTATTAGTACTTGTTACGTTTACTTGTACGTTTTATTAGTACTAGTACTATTAGTACTGCTCGCGACTTCGTCCACTATGTTACACAGCAATAGATTTTTTGAAAGATTTGAAATTGCCCCAGTAGTTTTTGAGTTATTTCAATACGTACAAAAATACAAATATTTCGTCTTTATAATAGTATAGACGAACTATCGTACACAAACTTTGATAGCGCTTTGGACCACCCGTTACGCCATTTTGACAGCGCAGAATTAAAAAAAAAGTAGCCTATAATATGCGGGTCTATGTCAGCTACCCTTCAGTGAAAGTCCGGTCAAAATCTGCCCAGAGGTTTCGGAGATTAATCGGAACTAACGCGGCTTGCGGACAGACAGACAGACAAAATTTTTTAATGCGATTTTCGTTGTCAGCAACGCAAATAAATCATCCCGAAATTTGAAATATTTCTTTTGATATTACAGACACTCCAATTTTATCTATACTATTATAATAAAGCGTAAACACACTTCTTTGTTGCCTAAGATGTCAGCCATTACACCATATTTTCGAATAATTCTTTTTTTTAAAAAAAAGCCCTACACTTACGTCACGCTTTATGCTATATATTTTCACGCTATTAAACTTAGAGGGTAAATATTTTGGATATAAACCCTAATGTGAAAAGAGACCATATGTTGTTACAAATAAGATTGCCAAAGTTTGTCATGTTATTTTGATATTTGAAATTGATAATTTGACAAATGTCAACAATAAAATATAATTTTCATAATTTCAAACGGATAAACCCGCACGGGAACAGCTAGTTTATAATATTAGTAAGAAATAAGAACTTACCTTTTACAAACCAACATACAATGAGCTAAAGTTCTTTTTGGCAACCACTTAAATACACTCAGAATCATCTCATCGGATAATATAGAGAAAGTGTCGATTCCTGTTGGTTCTGATTTCGTTCTTCTATTAATTACTTCTTCCATACCTAGAGCTGAAAGGAGTTTTATATAAGAATTCGTTAAAATGGCGAAACCACTACCCACACAAATGCTGCAAACTGACATACATTAAGAGGATATTTCCTCTTCCCATATTTTAAATTCACTTTCCCTTAAAAGGAGTAAAGTGACCAAAATTAAACATTCGGTTATAGTTTTTTTATATAAAAACCATCTTCGCTAAAATGGCGAAACCACTACCCACACAAAAGCTGCAATTAACTGATATATACATAAAGAGGATATTTTCCCCTTTCTATATTTTAAATTCAATTTCCCTTAATAGGAAAAATGATGTAAAGCGACCAAAATTTAGGTTTTAGTTTAAAATGTAACATTCTTCAACATAGAATTAAAAAAGTAATAAAAAAATCCTGTCATTCAGTAATAACATTTCTAATAGTGAAAGAATTATTAAAATCAGTTCAATAGTTTTTAAGCTTATTAGATACTAGATAAAAAAAAAACATTAATAATATAGCCTATGTTACTAACAGATAAATTACCTTTCTAACGGTGAAAGAATTTTTAAAATCGCCCCAGTAGTTTTTGAGTCTATTCATTACAAAGTTTTCCTCTTTCCAATACAGTAAAACCTCGATAAGTTAAAGTCCAAGGGAAACACAAAATATAAGTTATAGAGGTTTTAAGTTATCAAGGGTCTTTGTAGAGGTTTTGGGCTCTGATGGGAAGGGAACATATTTTTTGTAGTTATAGAGGTTTTTATGTCATTGATGTTCTACATGAGCGTCGGTGGCTCAGTGTTAGCACTTGACTTGTAATCTACAGGTCTTGGGTTCAAATCCTGTACCTGTGATTTTCGATTTTTCGAATTTTCATATGTACATAATTTACCCGACGTTCTTACGGTGAAGGAAAACATCGTGCAACCTGCACATATCGGAGAAGAAATTCAAAGATATGTGTGAAGTCAACCCGCAGTGCAGCGTGTTTGACTATGTCCTAGTCACCCTAATTTAGGGTAGGCTCCGAGCCCCTCGGTGGGGACGTATAGTGAGCTGGTGATGATGATGATGTTCTTCTGCATATAAAAAAAACTTACATGTAAAACTCTTCTTTCCTGTAGACGTATTTGCAACAAACTCCGAATCTTGTGGTTGGTATTGAGTTATTTGAGCTAACGGGGTTTCTTCTTCTATTAAATAGTTTGATATTAACGTGGTTTCTAAATCTTGTTTAGCTGAAATTGGAATTAAAATGACATAAATATGAACTTGCTAGTTACTGGTACAAAACGAATCCATTGAATAAGAACCCATTGTAAAACGAATCCATTGTAAAAAAGAATCCACTGTACAAAATGAATCCATTGAATAAGAACCCATTGCAAAAAGGAATCCATTGTAAAAATGAATTCATAGTAAAAACGAATCCATTATAAAACGAATCTATTGGAAAAACGAATTCATTGTAAAAACGAATCCATTGAATAAGAACCCATTGCAAAAAGGAATCCATTGTAAAAATGAATTCATAGTAAAAACGAATCCAATAAAAAAACGAATCTATTGGAAAAACGAATTCATTATAAAAACGAATCCATTGTACAACATGAATCCATTGTACAAAACGTTTACTAGCTGTTGCTCGCAACATCGCCCGCGTTAAATATAAAAATTTGAAACAAAGCCTATGTCACTCATTAAACATAGCTTTTAATTGGTAAAAGAATTTTTGAAATTGTCCCAAGTAGTTTTTGAGTCCCAATACATACAAAAATACATATCTTCCCTCTTTAATAAATAAAATAAAAAAAATAATAAAAACACTATTTATTGACCAAAAAGAAAATTAAAGGAACATAACTTACAATTATTAATGAAATAAAAATAAAAATACAAACTCTTGGTCAAAAGGAAAAGGCTCAGCTGATGCGGCCTCCAGCTTGTCACTGAAGGCCGCGCTGGTTTTCAGCCTGCCCTAAACTACTATAACATGGTTCAGTTTATAATACAGGGGGCAGTTGAGATATAATTTATAGTATAGAAAAAATATTGACTCACTCTTATCCGGACTCCAGGGACTTTTGGCTTTAGAAGGTCCAGGACTTGCGCAGGGCTTCTTAACCTTAGGGCTCTTAGGACTAAATCTCCTCGGAGAGATACTATTGATATTTGGGTTGACATTTTCTATATCATGTTTCCGTTTTAAATTAGGCTTGTGCTGTAATCAAAGTAATATAGAGTAACTAGCTGTTGCCCGCGACATCGTCGGCCAGGTATCCCTGGTTTAGTCCCTAGTTTAATTGGTATGGGCGTCGCCAAGAGGGGGAGACCTAGAGGTGAAAATCTTACTTATATTATAAACTAGCTGTTTTCCACGACTTCATCCGCGTGGTATTAGAAAACATACGAACTATATAAATAACAAAAAGCTACGTATCCCGGGAACCGGACATTTCTCGCGGATGAAGCTTATCCCATGTGTACTCCACACTTTGTTTTATATCTGTGCTAAATTTCAATAAGATATGTTGATCCGTTGCAGAATGATAGAGTAATTAAAAAATTAAATTAATCAATACCTCGGGAACCGTAACTATTCTAGGGATAAAAAGTAGCCTATGTGTTCTTCCAGACTGCTCTAAACCTGTGCCAAATTTCATAGAGATCCGTTCAGCCGTTTAAACTACAGACGCTAACAAACATCCATCCATCTAAACTCTTGCGTTTATAATATTAGTTTGAAGTATGGTAATAATCTTACTAATATTATAAATGCAAAAGTTTAGATGGATGGATGTTTGTTAGCGTTTGTAATTTAAACGGCTGAACGAATCTCGATGAAATTTGGCACAGGTTTAGAGCATAGTCTGGAAGAACACGTAGGCTACTCACTTTTGTTTTTATTTAATTCCACGCGGACGGAGTCGCGGGCGAAAGTTAGTAAAGTAATAATAATAATTATTATTTAACCTATTTAGAATATTACAACACTTACAAATACTAGAAAAACACTGAAAATAACAAATTTAAATAAAAATTCACCAAATAAAAGTTAAAATACTAGTAACAATTTCGCATTTATTTATCAGTAAGAATGTGTGTTTGTAGCCTAAACTGCTGAACGGATTCCAATGAAATTTGGCATAGATGTAGAAGATATCTGGAAGAACACATAGGCTACTCAGTTTTTTTATTAACTCCACTCAGACAGAGTCGTAGGCTAAGGCTAGTAGAAAGAATACTTACAGTCACATGTGTGATTTCACATGTGTTCTCCGCCTCATCCTGTTCTAACAAACTTACTCCCATCTCTTGTAGCACCTGGAAATAAACAAATAAACTTTTTAATAGAAAATATCTTACTAATATTATAAATATCTTACTAATATCATAAATATCTTACTAATATTATAAATATGATGTCACTATCCCACATGACGAGAATCTCGTGAAAGCCGAAAATGAAAAACTATTAAAATATTTGGATTTGGCTTACGAGATTACCGCCATGTGGCGTATGAAATCGACTACCATTATTCCGATAGTCGTTTCGGTACACGGGCTGATAGCGAAGAGCTTCGACCAACACCTCAAGAAGCTCTCGCTAGACAGAAGGCGGTTATTTTAGAAACCGCACGAATAGTGAGGAGGTTCCTGTCTTTGCAGCCCTGACCACTGGTTGCTTGAGTCATTGGATTCCGCAACCGGTGGACTTCTATTTTTTTATATAATATGGTTTATAATGGTTTTTTTTTTAATAAAATATCATGTGAAATATGTTACATATAAAAATAAGAAAATAAAGATATGAGAAATTATAAATATCTTACTAATATTATAAATGCGAAAGTTTAGATGGATGGATGGATGTTTGTTAGCGTTTGTAGCCCAAACGGCTGAACGGATCTCCATGTAATTTGGCACAGGTTTAGAGCATAGTCTGGAAGAACACATAGGCTACTTTTTATCCCGGGAATAGTTACGGTTCCCGTGGGATTCATTAATTTAATTTTTTAATGTTTACTCGATCATTCCGCAACGGTTCAACATATCTTATTGAAATTTGTCACAGATATAAAACAAAGTGTGGAGTACACATGGGATGAGGTTCATCCCCGAGAAATGTCCAGTTCCCGGGATACGTAGCTTTTTGTTATTTATATAGCTCGTATGTTTTCTAATACCACGCGGACGAAGTCGCGGGCAACAGCTCGTTATATATAAATATAATAAAAACTTTAGGTGTCTTCACATAAGTAGCTGTGCTCACAACTTAGTGTAGAATTAAAAGAATACTAAGCAGCATTTTTCTAGATTTTTGTATATCTATGACAAATATGTGACTGGTTGTGTTAACAATCAGCATCTCCCCCATCTTACCCTACTCTCGTAGGGCGCACCGGGTCGTTAAATAACTCTATCATCCATCATCTCAGTCACTTCCTATCACCTTTCACACAATACTCTTTCTGTCTACCTCTACCGATGTACCTCCAGACTCCTAACATTAGTTGTGTTAACAATATAGGGGCTGTCAACTGGAATAAGTGTTTTATTGATGAAAGAAATTTTGGTGACTGCCCAGTAGTTTCGAATTAATAAATACAATAATAATTATTATCATTATAAATAATAATAAATACAAAAATACAAAACTTTTCTCTCTTGCTAGGATAGATAATCTTAATAAAAAAAAACTCTTTTCCACTAAACACTACACATTACACACAAACACCTAACATACATAGCTCTAATTTCTTCTTTATTTTAACTAAGTAATAAATATCTGTTTGTTTTTAAGTTTGTAAGATTCACATTGGTCTTTGGGGCGGGGCCTGGTGATCCATTACACAGGGACCACCCTAGTTTGGACACCAGTCCCCTGCACGAGGGGAAATTAATAAACTATTTTTATTTTTATTGTATGGACATACAAACATCCATAAAAACTAACGAGATTCATAAAAATCTATAGAGTAGGCATAATTGATAATTCACTTGAAACATTTTCCAAATCTTACTAACTATTGACAGTTCCTCAAAACATGTCAATAAATTATATTTAAATTGTCAATAGGTTTAAAAATAATTTTATAACAAAACTAGCTGTTGCTCGCGACTTCGCCGGCGTGAAATAAAAAAAAATATAGCCTTTGTTACTCACAGATAAATTACCTTTGTAATGGTGAAATTTTTAAAATCGGCCTAGTAGTTTGTGAGTTATTTCAATACATACAAAAATACAAATCTTTCCTATAATACTAGCTTTCGCCCGCGACTATGTCCGTTGATGAATAAAAAAAAACAAATAGCCTGTGTTCTTCCAGATTATCCTCTACATCTACACCAAATTTCATCGAGATCCGTTCAGCTGTTTAGGCTACAAATTAACAAACATCCATCTAAACTTTCACATTTATAATATTAGAATGAAGTATATTTAGATAAATTATTAGTAATGTAATCATTGTATTTTCAAAATCAGCAAAATTCAATGACAAATCATCATTTAACATGAAAATGCAAGTAAGGAATAACAATTTGTGTCAATAAATTTTGCTGACATATTTGGTGTAAAACTGCAAATGTAAAAACATACATATATTTTTGACTACCCTCATTTTTAAATTAATAGCATATCTAAGACTGCAAGAATGTATGATGAAGAAAGTATGGATGGATTGTGTGAAAGAGGATATGCTTAAGAATTAGTGGCTTCAGATATGGCTGATAGAGATGTATGGAAGAGCACATACTGTGCCAACCCTCCGTAACAGATAATGTGTAAGACTGCATTAAACATTTCTTTAAAATTGCTTTCATGCACAAAGGTTTGCCATCCCTGGTTTAGTCCCTAGTTTAGGAAGTATAGGCATCGCATAGGGGGAGACCTAGAGGTGAAAATCTTACTAATATTATAAACTATCTGTTGCCCACGACTTCGTCCGTGTGGTAGTAGAAAGCATATGAATTATATAAATAACAAAAAGCTACGCATCTCTCGGGAACCAGACATTTCTCGGGGATGAACCTTATCCCATTTGTACTCCACACTTTGTTTTATATCTGTGACAAATCTCAATAAGATATGTTGAACTGTTGCAGAATGATCGAATAAACATTCAAATTTCATCGAGATCCCTTCAGTCGTTAAGGCTAGAAACTCTAACAAACATCCATCCATCTAAACTTTCACTTTTATAATATTTATATGATGTAAAATTTTAGATGGATGGATGTTTGTTAGAATGTATAAAATAGAAATGGTTTAACAAATCTCATTATAATTTATCACAAATATAGAACAATCTGGAATAACTCATAGACTACTTAAAGTTCTTTTTTAATTCTGCACAGATTATGTCAAGGGCCAAAAATAATTTACACATGTAACTGGAATGATACAACTAAACAATTTCCAATCATTCTCAGAGTTGTTTTGGTTACTAAGAAATCTAACTTAAGTAATGCATTGATTGTTGTAGTTAGAATTTTAGTATTTTTTATTATATTGTGTTTTATAAGATATTTTTACGTTACAATACTGATATGAGACTTTAGAAGTCATATTACGTTTTAGTTCATAGAAAACTGATTAAAACATGCCCCTTAGAACTTCGTTAACATTCTGTTTCAAAAACGATGTTTTCTTGATTTTTACTTGATAAACAAGATTATATTACATTTACTACAATTCTTGCTTTAATATAGTACAAAGTTGAATTATATTGGTATATTAAGTTAAAATCATAAAAACGTAACATAACTTCGTAGGTCGTATTCGCGGGAAATAAACGATTAAGTACCTCCTGATCCGTTTTTATATTCATCAGGCTCCAAGTCTTACGTGCAGAGTTATCCAAACGCAACTTCTTCCTGTAAAATACAGTAATTGTACCGTTATGGAGGTAAAAAAATGATTTAGAGTAAAATTGACACGTTAATTGGCGCCATTTGACTTTGGCGCTTAAAATCAGCTGTCATATGTAAGTAACTTTATACAGAAAAGTTGAAATAAACCCACTTACCTAGGACTATTTACTTCATCGAGAGTTGATGATGTTTTAATATCATCATCTAAATTATTGATATTCATCTCGGAGTTATTGTAATTTTATTAATTACGGAGCGGTTACTGCAAGAACGTCATCACAAAATTGCAAAGAAAAATAGAACAAGAGGAATAGACAATGTGATTTAATTTTGACAATTTGACATTGAAAAAAAATAGAGAAATTGTGTTGCCTTACTAACGAAAAGATGAAAAATAAAAATATTGTGTGATTTTGAAATTATAATATTTGCTTTCTTTGGAATTATACATTTAAAAATAAATTAAAACCCTCTGAACAATAATTATCATATAAAAATAAATCTGAGACTTGAGGAACTACGTTCACAAATCAAACCCACGTTCAAGAAAAGACGTTACCTAAGGACTAAGGCCTTTTATACTTTCTTACTTTTATACTTTCTGCAACTATGAAAAACCTTACACAAAATGTTAAATTTCCAAACAGTTGACAGTGGTAGAGCCCACAGTAACTTCTTCGCAACACTGGGCTGGCTCTTCCGATCATACCAGGTCATACCTGGCAAAAGACAGGCGTAAAATGGAAGATATTCGGCGTTTCGTCTTATAAGTGTGCGTGTCGGAGCCTAATTTTAATCTCCATCTCTTTCCACCCATTTCCTATATGGAAATGATAGGAAGGTAAATAGGATTTGACGGCGGAGTAGACGCAGAAGAAGAGGGAGAGACTTTTTATGTGGGTCTTTTTCTCCGTGGAACAAGTATCTGCAATTCCAGTCGAATTCACGGGCCCTTGCTTGTTTGGAAAAAATAGTATTGTGATGCTTTAAATAGTAATTAAATCTATAAGTTACAACTTTTCTCTATAAAATAAATACAGGTTACCAAACACTTTAAAAGTTCAAAAAGTTTCTTTACCAGATAAAGTATTGTGGTTATTTTTTTTGTGTATAGCAACTCTATAGATTGCATTTTGTTTACAAATCCTTATCCAATCAAATGATATCACTGGCTTGCGTACTCGTTTGCTATTGGCCAAGAACAATCACACGGTTAAAGAGAAATGCGCCACTGTCACAAAGCGAATTCTAAATCAAAACAGAAAACAAAGGCTTTTGATTGAAGTCGCTTGTTGGACTTCCATTTGTCTGTTTTCGTGATAATATTCCAAAACACCCTATAAAGTGTTAATAATAATCGAAAACTGATATTATCAAGTGCTGTGCTATTGCGAAAATGGCTGCTCGCAAGTTAAATACAATCGAAGACTTAAGCGGTAAGTTTTTAATCGTAAATAAACAATGAAATGTATGACGAAACTAGATTTACAAGTTTCGTATCAAGGATGCTAACTGCGTTTCCGTAATCAACATTGCAATCTATTTACGCAGTTAATTTTCACAACAGATGTCTTTGTTTATGTCCTTGATTTGCAAGTAATTACGTCGCGAAAATGTAGTTCGAACGCGTTCTTGTATGACTCACGTTGTTTTCTAGTATTTAATGTGAGAAATCATTTAAAACCTGTTTTTTATTATTAGCGTGATGAAACCTAGAAATCAAACAAACCTCTTCTATCTGTCGTATTAGTAATACATTCTCTTTATTCCTGCTCCCCTGGTACTTAAAATATCGATCTGTGAAGTTTTTTTTTTAAATAGGCAAATGTTGTATTTAATTTCTGCCACATTAGCACAGATACGAAATTAATCTTATTTTTATATGATTTTTTGTGAAGCCAATTAAAAAAAAAATTGAAATGGTAATTTTTTAGTTATGTATATAAAAAAAATCCTAAGTGTAGAATTTATGTCTAAATAATTTAGGACTCACACTCATGGCATAAAAAGTTGGACAGTTTTTGATTTTTTATATAAAAAGTAAAAAATATATGATGATGTGATTTTACATACAATGAAAAATAATGTATTAATATGTTATTTTTTTATTCATTTTTAAATCATTTATGCATCAATATAAAGAGACTTGTTGTTTTATGTTTGTAGCAAATAAACTCAAAAACTACTGAACCGAACTAAAAAACTACTTCACAATTAGAGAGATACATTATTCCTTAGTGATATAATATATTTGAAATTGTTTTAAAATTTCTAAAACTTGAGTTTTTAATGAAATAAAAAAAACATGTTTTCTAACAGTGCCCTGAAAGACCCCAAGCGGACTAAATTGCTTGTATCAATTTTCTTGCAATTGATAAATTGTAGTGCGAAGACCTGTTGTGGAGTTATTTTTAGTACCTAATCATCCAATCTAGGTCTTAAATGGATGTACCTATTTCTGTCTGTTGTTATACAGGTACCGGGCAAACATGAATAGGTATTGTGTTGAATCTAAGGTTTTATTAAAGTAAATCTATTGTTTACTAGCTGTTGCTCGCTACTTTGTGCAGATATTTTTTTGTTGTTAATAAATATAGTCTATGTTACTCAGTAAATAGCTATTTATTGAAATAATTTTTGAAATTGCTCAATAGTTTTTGGAGTCATTTGAATATACAAAAATACAAATCTTTCCTCTTTAATATTGTATAGATTATATATGTTTTTTACCCCATGAATTATTTCTTTAGTAAACTCCAGAATGAATTAACTAAATTACTGTTTTATTTGTGTTTTGAGTGTTATAGGTACACCTTTTTTATTTTTTTAATTCTTGTTTGTTTCCAATAGATGTCACTGAACTGAAAATGTGACAGAAGTTTTGCATTTTGATAAGAAAACCGAAGGCCTTTTTACTTATAATAAGGAAATAAATAGAATTATAGATAAGTTATCAATGTTATATGGTTGTTAACTTAAAGGTTATTAGGTATTAAATTCCACAAGTATTTACTCTATCATCATCCACTTGTCCGGAGGCACAGTATGTGCTGCTTCCATACATCTCTATCAGCCGTCATATCTGAATCCACTCCTTTCTTAAGCATATCCTCTTTCACACAATCCATCCATACTTTCTTCGGTCTTCCTCTTCCTTTGTAGCCATCCACATTCAATCTTAACACTTTCTGGTTTATGTCCCCATCGTTTCGTCGCATAACATGTCCATACCACGCTAACCTTTTGCTTCTCAATTTCTCCACCACTGGCGCTACTTTCAAACTTCCTCTAACACATTCTTAACTTTATCCATTCTTGTCACCCACATCCATCTTAACATACACATCTCAGCCACATACAATCTCCTTTCATCCGCAACTATTTACTCTATATTTTAAATTTATTTATTTAGAGCCACTCAACACATGTGCTGATCTTCCGTGGCCGTTGAAAATAGATGGCACTAACTAATACATTTTATATGTACACAATGATATTTTATACATTACTAGCTGTTCCCAAGCGACTTCATCCGCATAAAATTGTGAAAATTTAATTTTATTGTTTACATGTCAAATTATCAACAGCAAATGTCAAAATGACTTGACAAACCTTGACGATCTTGCTTCCTTGATTTGGCAGCAAGCAGCAACTTATGGTCTCTTTCCCACATTAGGATTTTATCCAAAATATTCACCCCCTGAGATTAATGGCGTAAAAATATATAGCCTAAAGCGTGACGTATGTGTTGGGCTTTTTATTAAGGAAAGAATTATTCAAAAACATGCTGTGATTGCTGACATCTTAGGCAACAAAGAAGTGTGTGTTTACGCTTTATTATAATAGTATAGATACATAATTAAATAATAAAACCAACTGAAATTTTCATGAAACTCGCAGACAACTTTCCTTTATCCCCAGTTTAGTACCAGGCAATCATAAAGTCTGTATACTTACGAGGACATTGAACCCCGACGGCGAGACGGCTGGGGGTGTTTGGCCTTGCTGAAACGAACGAGTCAACCCCTAATCGTTTTCTGAATACTCAGACGTTGAACTTATGTGTGCCTGGTACTTTGAATCGATAGGTTTCTTTGTTATATTGAAGACTTTTATTGCAAAGGAGAAGGAAATATTTAATACTAGCTTTCGCCCGCGACTCCGTCCGCGTGGGATTAAAAAATAATAAAAGATACAGTCTATGTTACTCATAGATAAATTACTTTTTTAATAGTGAAAGCATTTTTTAAATTGGCCGTGTATTTTTTGAGTTATTTCAAAATATAAAAATACAAATCTTTCCTCTTTATAATATTAGTATACGTGATACTGGAAATAACTCATGGATCCTTTGTGACGATACACATTTTATGTGCCCCTGGTATTAAGCAGGAAGATTCAATCGTTTTAACTAAACAAGGTCGGCAGAGTAGCCGGTCAACGACTTTATTGTCTTGCCAAATGAATTGAATGTTTTCCTTGTTTTGGAAAAATCGTGAAAATTATTTGGATTTGATAGAAAATGTAATAAACTAGCGGATGCACGCGACTTTGTCCGTGTGGAATAAAACAAAGTAAAAATGCAGCCTATATTACTACAGTAGTTACGTAGTTTTTTAATGGTGTAAGAATTTTTTTTAATCTGTCCAGTAGTTTTTGAGTTATTTCAATACATAAAAAAATACAAATCTTTCCTCTTTATAATATTAGTATAGATTTTAATTACTCATTTACCAATAAAAGAGTGTTTTTCCCTGATAATAAAACCAAACACAATAATATCATTGTTCTGTTTACCTCTTACATGTATAATATGTCCAAAGTAATCTCAATGTTTACATATAAAATATCATGTCATTGAGAACTTTGACTATAGACAAACGGACTAAGCAAAGAGCATGTTCAAATCATACTAAAAGTACATATTGTTTGTTTTTATTTTACACGAGCTGTCGCCCGAAAAATTCGTTAGCGCAAATTTGGACAACTTGTTACGCCATTTTGACAGCGCGGAATTAATTAAAAAGTATCCTATACTATGTCTGTCTATGACAGCTACCCTCCAGTGAAAATCCCGTCCAAATCGGACCGTTTCGGAGATTACGCGGAACAAATGCGGACAGACAGACAACAAATTTTTAATGCGATTTTGGCTATCAGCAACGCAAATACACCATCTTCCCGTAATCTGTTTTTTTAATACTATAAACAGATGCTCCAATTTTATTATATGTATAGACAAGGGATCAAGAAGTGAGGGAAGAGCAACGCGTCGCACAGGTCCTGTCTCTTTAAAGTCAAAGACTTACAACATACTATTGAGGGAATAGCTATTAACAATGTATTTGGTCTAATTTTATTGTAAATATACGTGGTTCTGTATTATCCATTATGTAAATATACACATATGTAAATACATGGATAATAGAATTGTCGAGTACATCTGCGTAGTAAATCTTACTAATATTATAAATGCGAAAGTTTAGATGGATTTTTGTTAGAGTTTGTAGCCTTAACTGCTGAACGGATCTCGATGTTTCCATAAATGTATTGGATAGTCTGGAAGATCACGGGTTATTTGCTTGTTTTTCTTAATTCCACGCGGACGGAGTCGCGGGCAAAAGCTATTCTATACTAATATTATAAAGAGGAAAGATTTGTATTTTTGTATGTATTGAAATAACTCAAAAATTACTGGGCCGATTTTAAAAATTCTTTTACCGTTAGAAATGTAATTTATCTATGAGTAACATAGGCTATATTTTTTTTATTTCACGCGGGCGAAGTCGCGAGCAACAGCTAGTTACCAATAAAAGATTATCTAATGCCAGTGTTTAATATTTTTACAGCCGATATCGTGTCGTTCACGTCACGTGATCGTTGATTTTAAATCATTTATTTGATCTTGACAAACGTGTTCATAATTCACAATATGTCGATTGAATTTCGTTAGATTGTAAACTGTTGAGAGTGGTATTACTGTCGTCAGTTTACAAACTAACTGATTTAATTACGGATTATGTAAGGAATTTAATATTTTTGTACCAGGCGTGCATAAACATTAGCTTATCTTTTTCTAGGTCATATGCTTCGGTGTTTGTTTTGAAAGTAAATATTGTCAATGGCGCTAATTTTACTAAACAAATGTTTGTGTTGGAAGTAATTTTGTTTGTTTTATTAGATTAGGCAAAGTCTCTCAGTTCTAATTGAAGAGTCGAACTGTTCAGGTAAATGTTGTATTCGACCATACATACCAGTCATATATCTCTGTCTCTGTTTTATCAAAGCGAATGAAAAAGATAGGTATATTACAAAGCGACTTATTTGAGAACTGACGTTATAGGTAATTCATGACACGTGTAAGAATTGGCAGATATCCAATGCGTTATATAGGTATTGAAAATACGACCTTAAAGTGATTCAGAGAAAGGTTAAAATGTTTTGGATGATTTTAAGACGTAAATGTACTTACAATAATTATTAAGACCTATTCATGTTCTTTTAATAAAAACGTAAGAGATGAATTCTTTCATGCGTTTCTATATAAATGGATAGGTCGCATCTGTATACTACGTTTTATAACCTGTCTATTTGTAGAGTTCAGTGATATATCTATCTCGCTTACTCCGTAATTAAGGGCGTACGCGTATTGAGTCACGTATGCCCTTCACCTGTTTCGGTTTGTGTGCATTGATTATCTGCATATTGGTAGCTCTTAACGGATTATGTTTTCCTGGTATATTGTTTTTGTTTGCCTTTTTAAAAATATTTTTAAACTAGGAGGATTCCTGAGTTACATTGATGCTGAGTTTTTGTTTCTTAATCTTAGTTTAAAGTTTGAATTTAAATTATTTTTCAACGGTGTTAAACTCAAGTTAGCTCGGAAACACATTTCATGAAGTTAACGAACTAAAAACTAACGAATGGTTAAATGTAACTGCGAAATTGGCTATTAGACGAAATTGACATAAAAAGCAAATTAATATGACAAATGAAAAATTTATTGTCACCTATGCCCGGGTTCCAAGCTACATTTAACTGTTCGATAATGATTTTGGTTTAATAACGGACATGAAATGCGTTTCCGAACTACGTAACTTTTACTTAAATTTAGTTCAAACTAACACAAATGAATTTATACTATTATAATAAAGCGTAAACACACACTTCTTTGTTGCCTAAGATGTCAGCAATTACACCATATTTTTGAATAATTATTTTTTTGATAAAAAACCCTACACTTTCGTTACGCTTTAGGCTATATATTTTGACGCCATTAAACTTAGGGGGTAAATATTTTGGATAAATACCCTAATGTGGGAAAGAGACTATAAGTTGCTGCCAACATCAAGGAAGCAAGATTGCTAAGGTTTGTCATGTCATGTCATTTTGACATTTGTGATTGACAATTTGACAAATGTTCATAATTTCATGCGGATGAAGTCGCACGGTAACATCTAGTTAGGTAAATAAAATTAGTGCATACTTCAGTTAGCTTTATATCCATTTGGTAAGATAATTTTTTTTATCATTACGGAAGATTTTCCTCGAGTAAAAAATAAGATACTTCATTCATAAGATTGTAGAAGAAAAAGTTTGACGACCTGCTCAAAGTCACGGAGGCGTGCGTACCCGCTTGTTTATCTGCCAGACATCACGTATCTATACTAATATAATAAAGCGTAAACACACACTACTTCGTGACGTAAGATGTCAATTAAGGAATAATTCTTTCTTTAATAAAATGCCCTACACTTACGACACGATTTAGGCTATATATTTTCACACTATTAAACCTATAGAGTAAATGTTATAAATGCGAAAGTTTAGATGGATGGATGGATGGATGGATAGATGGATGGATGGATGGATGGATGGATGGTTGTTAGCATTTGTAGCTTAAACGGCTGAACGGATCTCTATGAAATTTGGCACAGGTTTAGAGCATAATCTGGAAGAACACATAGGCTACTTTTTATCCTAGGAATAGTTACGGTTCCCGAGGGATTCATTAATTTAGTTTTTTAATGTTTACTCGATCATTCTGCAACGGTTCAACATATCTTATTGAAATTTGGCACAGATATAAAACAAAGTCTGGAGTACATATGGGATAAGCTTCATCCCCGAGAAATGTCCGGTTCCCGAGGGATACGTAACTTTTTGTAATTTATATAGTTTGTATGTTTTCTAATACCACGCAGACGAAGTCGCGGGCAACAGCTCGTAGAGTAAATAAAATGGAAAAACCACTCATGTGGGAAAGGGACAATAAATTACAAGCTTCAAACATTAATGCAATTATAGTAATTTTGACATTTGCAATTTGAATAAAAAGTTTTTATAATTTCATGCGAATGAAGCCGCATGGGAACAGCTAGGTTTTTTTATATAAACTGAACTGATATGTCATTAAAGTATTACGTATTGTTTATGGTCTCCTGGTACTTTTGTGTTTATATAGGTGAGGTGAAAACTGAAAGAGGTATTTTTCATACATGTTAAAGACTGATCACCTGGCAACTTCCAAAACCCAGCATAAGAGATAAAATTAAATCAGTTTTTTTTTTTAAATTAGGCTTTCGCGTGTCATGACACAATGTAGAGTTTTTTGTTCTGGTTTCAACCAGATGAAACTAATTTTATTATTATTACTGTCGGGTTATTTTCTTGATTAAAGCGAAGAATCACTTGCGTGTAAATTAATGTAATGTACTCGTAGGTGTATCTCAAGGTATCTCAAGGTTTACGCCTAGGCATAATACTGTAATAAATTAAGGTTATACCATCCTGTCTTCTGCTTTCCTGGTATTATTAACTGGTTTCATCTAGGTAATATAACCATAAAATATACAAATAAGTAAATAAATCTTACCTTTTACTAATATTATAAGTTTAGATGGATGGATGTTTATTAGAGTTTGTAACCTAAACTGCTAAATAGGCTACTTTTTTCCATGTGGTGAAATCCAGTCTTACTAATATCATAAATGCAAAAGTTTAGATGGATGTTTTGTTGAGTTAGTAGCCTAAACTGCTGAACAGATAGATCTCAATAAAATTTGGCATAGATGTAGAGGATAGTCTGGAAGAACTCATAGGCTAATCACTTTTGTTTTAATTAATTCTACGCGGATGGAGTCGCGCGCAAAAGCTAGTATTGCAATAACTCGAAAAACTACTGGGCTAATTTAAAAATTCTTTCAGCAATAAATAGCTGTTACCACTGAGTAATTATCTGCACAAAGTCGCCAGCAACAGCTAGTAGACAATAGATAAATTTACTTTGATAAAACGCGGATGGAGTCGCGGGCGAAAGCTAGTAAATTATAAAGGACTTATACAGAAAGTAGTGTGGATTACATGTCCATACTTCTATACTAATATTATAAAGAGAAAAGATTTGTATTTTTGTATGTATTCGATTCACGTAAAAACTACCAGGCCTAATTCATAAATTCTTTCACTATTAGAAAGGTAATTTATCTGTAAGTAGCATAGACTATATTTTCTAAATATATGCGCGCGAAGTCGCGAGCACCAACTAGTTTTTGGTTAAAAACACGTAGATGTCCATAATATCAATCAACGGTTAAATAATTTAAACACGTTTGTAACTAAAAATATCCTTTCTAAATAAATGCCTCACGATTTCGTTACATAACAGAGAAGAAAGATGTATAATTCTATATGAAAGAAAGAGATGAAGGTATGTTTCAAAGCTAGTAGGTAATGTTTTTCAAAGAAATAAAGAATATATCATGTCAAGATAAAAAAGATAAAATGAAAATGACAAAGGGTTTTGTGTCATACTAAATGTATTAAAGGTTGGTTTTCACGGGCAAAAACATCTCAAGTCACGATTGTTTTTGTATTGAACAAGCATGTTTTTAAACAGTAAAAGTCAATGTCATTTAATAACAAAACAATAACAAACAGTAAGATGACACCATATTTTAGACAGTGATAGAAAAAACCAGCAATATAAAGTATTGTTGCTCGCGACTTCGTCCTTCGTTCGGACGGAGTCGCGGGCGGAATCTAGTGTAGAAATAAATGTATTGACACTCAGTATTAACGTAGTTTTTTAATAGTGAAAGAATTTTCTAAATCGGTCTAGTAGTTTTTGAGTTTTTTCGTTACACATGAAAATATTAACAGTGGTAGAGCCCCTTTTAACATCTTCGCACGAATGGGCCGGCTTGCCCGGTGTAATACCACTACCACACAGAAAACAGGCGTGAAGTGGAAGCAATTCCGCCTTTCGTCTGATGAGTGTGGTGCCGGAGGTTTAATTTTAGTTTCCACCCTTTCCACCCTTTTCTTAAGAGGAATGAATGGGAAGGAAAAGTGGATTTGACGGTGGAAGAGACGCATAGAAAGTGGAAATGTCCTCTTTATGTGCGTCTACTTCGTCAATGAACGCATCTGCAATTGCGGATGTTTATGGGCAGCAGACTCTTTCCATTTCGGTGGTTTCAGGCTGCTTGCTCGTTTGCCACCTTATATTATAAAAAAAAAGAAATCTATCTCCTTTATAAGACAGATAGTCGGTACCATATTAATATTAATGCATACATAAATTAAAAACAAAGATTTTAAGTATAAATCGTATGAAATATCGATGTTATTTATAACGAATCATCAAACACGATATTTGTGCATCCAGTCACAATTTATACGTGTGCAGTACAAGAAACTAAATAAGATATATGTAAAATGAACCTTATTTGTATTTGATAAGGTTTGTATTTTTACGTTTAATACAACGTGGGTCGATAATCTGCGCCCACGCAATACCGACAGCGCGCTTTTGTTTACGCGTGCGTTCTAAATTTAAAAATAATTCAGTCGTGTTCTGACGCTCGTCGTGTGCAGACGTGTTTGTGCGTCTGATTAAATCGTTATTTACAGTGTTTTGCGCAGTTTGTTGTTAATAATGGAGTCGAAGAGTTTAGTGGGTGATAATGTTGATGGTAAATATTTTTGTGTTTGTGACTCATTGTGTTGTTTATTTGTTAATGTACTGGCTTGTTTACATTGGTTTATCTAGATTGTTTGGTGTTTGTATCTTTAATGCAGTGTTTTTGTTTAATTAGCTTTCGCCCGCGACTCCGTCTGCGTGGAATTAAAAAAAAACACTAATGTGCGTAGCCTATGTGTTCTTCCAGACTATCCTCTACACCTACACCAAATTTCATCGAAATCCGTTCAGCCGTTTAGGTTACAAACTCTAACAATCATCCATCCATCCATCCATCTAAACTTTCACATTTATAATATTAGTATGATTAGCTTTTGTCCACGGCTTCGCCCGTTTTAAAGTGCAATACTTACGTTCACCCCTTTCAATCTACCAAAAGTATTAACTTAGTAGTATTCTACGTAATAATAGAAATCTACTGATGCCAGATTCCAATTCTGCCCGGTAGCTTGTGAGCTGATTTTTCGGTTACCCTTATTGTTTGTGTTCGCGATATCTTCTAAACTATTAGTCCAATTTAAATACTGTAAAGGACAATTTTATTCTACATTAAATTCTCCTGATAACAAACGCATTTATTTGGATAAGGATTAATAATGAAACCAATAAAAGAAAGGCGTATATATGTGCCCGTGGGCTTTTACTTCTTACTTTAGGTTTGTACCGATCTTGATGTAGAGCATAGTGTGGAAGAACATATAGGGTATTTAATCATTCTTTTAATTCCACGGGCAACTGTTTGTAACTCTAAAAGAATTTGTCTCTTGTTTATTTAGAGAACAGAAGCTTGCGTACACTTTTGATTATACTATCACCCAACTTTTGTGCGATTGTCGATTGTTTCGCAGTCAACTGTTTAGTCGCACAACAGTGGTAGTGCCCGCGTTACCATCTTAGCACTGCAGGGCCGGCACGCCCGGTGTAATACCACGACCACATACAAGACAGGCGTGAAATGGAAGCAATTCCGTGTTTCGTCTGATGAGTGTGGTGCCGGAGACCTAATTTAAGTCCCTTTCTCTTTACCATCCTTTTCTTATGTGGAGAGGATGGGAAGGGGAAGTGGATTTGACGGTGGAGGAGAAGCATAGGAAGGGGAAATATCCTCTTTATGTGCGTCTCCTCCTCTGTCGGATACGGGTAGGCAACGCATCTGCAATTGCGGATGTCTATGGGCAGTCGCTTCGCCATTTTGGCGGATTCAGGTGGCCGCTTGCTCGTTTGCCACTTTATGTTATAAAAAAAAAAACAACTAATCGAGTAGTGTACCTCCATATAAGGTCATAGGAATCAAAGCGAGACTAAACAGTTGTTTGACAGTTTAGTCAAAGGTGTGCACTTAATATGAAGGTTTTTGTTTAGTTTTTTAGGGTGATTTCACATTTAAATGTTTATTTCTAATGTTATCTCGTGTGTATAAATCCGGTTTTTTAATTGAGAAGTTTTGTCATGTGATTTTTAAATGTATACGATAAAATAATTTTTATTAAAAACTTGTATATCTATACTGGTATAATAAAGCGTAAACACACACTTTGTTGCCTAAGATGTCAGCAATTACAGCATGTTTTCGAATAACTTTTTTTAATAAAAAGCCCTACACTTGCGTCAAGCTTTAGGCTATTTTCACGCCGTTAAACTTAGGGGTAAATATTTTGGATAAAAACCCTAATCTGGGAAAGAGATCATAAGTTATTGCCAACATTAAGGAAGCAAGATTACTAAGGTTTGTCTATGTTATGTCATTTTGACATTTGCAATTGATAATTTGACAAATGTGAACAATAAAATGATATTTTTATAATTTTATGCGGATGAAGTTGCTTGAGAACAGCCAGTTTGAATATATTATATAAGTGTTTCTGTTAAGTTGTATTCCGTTTTTAACTAGTTTTTTTTAATGTTTTTATTGTAGTTTGAATAAAATTCGAGCATTTAATTCTTGTTTGTGGTCATCTTTCTAAGGAATTTGAACTATAAATAGCTTTGAGGTCGTAGTTTTTTTGTGCGTTTAAAACCGGTTAAAGATCTTAAAGGGTACTGTTGGACTTTGAGAAGGAATTGAAAGTTTAAAATATTTAAAACGATATCCTTTTTAACCCTTTATTAGTGAAAATATAGCCTACTAGATGTTGCCCGAGACTTCGTCCGCGTGGTATCAGAAAACATACGAACTATATAAATAACAAAAAGCTACGTAGCCTGGACATTTCTCGGGGCTGAACCTTATCCCATGTGTACTCCAGAGTTTTATATCTGTGCCAAATTTCAATAAGATATGTTGAACCGTTGAAGAATGATCGAGTAAACAATTAAAAACCAAATTGATGAACCCCACGGGAACCGTAACTATTCCCGGAATAAAAAGTAGCCTATGTGTTCTTCCAGACTATGCTCTAAACCTGTGCCAAATTTCATGGAGATCCGTTCAGCCGTTTAGGCTGCAAACGCTAAGGGGAGGAGGGAGGAGGCTAAGGGGAGGTATTAGAGATAATTATGACGATCCAGTTAAATAAATGTTTGAGGTCTACCTACCCCTCTGGGTTGCGGGCGTGATTGTATTATTGTACTAATAAGTTAGTCTAAGTTATAATACTTATCTGCACATCTGGTAATTATAAGTGTAATTTATTACTTGGCATGCATTTGTATGGTTCATACATTTGTTATGTCACCGTAAAATTGGTAATGTAGTCATTTTAAATTATTTCTAACTTAATTAATGTAACTTTTTTTTAATATTATGTTTAAGTTTGATGTTGATTTGAAATAAATTTAGTCTTTTTTTACATTTTTTTTAGAATGTATGAATATTTCTCTTTGAAATTTGTAGTTAAACATATGTTTAATATTATTTCACAACAAATTTTCTTTAAGTATTGTAGAACTAGTCATATTTGAAATTGACGAATTTCTAAATTTGTTAGCGACAGATACGAATCGCACCGGAAATCCGTCGTGTTGTCTCGGTTGGTTTATTTTATAACATAGTTGTATGAGATCACATAACCAGACCACATATGTTTAGGTGTGGTCAGAGACAAAAGATTTTGTCCTAGGAATTCATAATTTATAGTTACTAATACTCATGTGGTTACTTGACGGTTACAACCTAGGAATCTTACTTTTTTTTATAACATAAGGTGGTGAACAAGCGGCTACATGAATCCGCCGATTTGGCGAAGCCACCGCTGCCTATAAACATTCGCAATAGCGGATGCGTTGCCTACCCTCAATTGACGAAGGAGACGCACATAACCAGGATATTTCCCCTTCTTATGCATCTCCTCCATCGTCAAATCCACGTTCCTTTCCCATCCTTTTCTTATAAGAGAAAGGGTGGGAAAGAAAAAGGACTAAAGTTAGGCCTCCGCCACCACATTCGTCAGACGAAACGCAGAATTGCTCCCACTTCACGCCTGTATTCTGTGTGGTCGTGGTATTGCACCGGGCGAGTCGACCCATTCGTGCGAAGATGTTAAAGCGGGCTCTACCACTGTAAAACCACTCTCTTTCTCTGACAGAATCCTGGGTTTAATTTAACAACAGAATTTATGGAATGATGAATCTTATGTCTGTCTCTCTTCCTCTTACAGAATCCTGGGTTGAATTGAACTCCGGCGGTGGATTGGCCGCGATGGAGAATGAATATATCCGTCTGTTGAGAGAAGCGCAGAGAGAGAGTCGAGACTCTTCAGTGCGTCATTCGAGAGCTTCCAGTGTTAAGGGCAGGTGAGATACTATACGGTTATGTGCGCCTGGTACTTTGCTGAGAAAATTACTGTCCAATAACTTGTTTAAAAACATGTTTATGTTCTAAAGGCCTGTCCCATCACTGGCTGATAGAGTCTCAGATAGTTCAGTAATGACGTTACTGTCAGATTAGGAAACAAAATCCGATATTTCATGACATATTCTTAAACGTTGGATAGTTATCAGACAATTTACAATTTGGTGGGACAGGCACTAAAAACACTTTTTTAAAACTATTTTTTTACTAAAATGCAGAGTTTAGATGGATGGATGTTTGTTAGAGTTTGTAGTCTAAACTGCTGAACGGATTTCGATGAAATGTGGTATAGGATAGTTTGGAATAACAAATAGGTTCACTTTTCTTTTTTTACTCCATGTGGACGGAGTCGCGGGCATTAGCTATTCATACCAATATTATAAATGCGAAAGTTACGATGGATGGATGTATGTTAGCGTTTGTAGCCTAAACGGCTGAACGGATCTCCATGAAATTTAGCACAGGTTTAGAGCATTGTCTGGAAGAACACATAGGCTATTTGCTTTTGTTTTTTTTGATTCCATGCGGACGGAGTCGCGGGCATTAGCTAGTGTTCTCTAATATCCATGATAGTAGGGGAAGTTTACAACAGGCACGAAACAGTAGAAGGCTGCGAAACAATCGACAAACACAACAGTTGTGCGATTGTTTTGTCAAAGGTGTACACAAGCTCCTTTGTAACTAAATATTCTTAACAAAAAACCTATTGTAACATATCAAGTGATGAAACCTTGACCGTAAAATCTGGAACCGTAACGATGTTAGGGTTGTCAGTTGCGTTAAAATTGTAAAAATAATAGTAACTAGCTATTACTCCCGACTTCGTCCGCGTCGTATTATAAAATAATAAAAAACACAGCCTATGTTAATGTAATGCCAGTGTAGCTTTCTAATAATGAAAGCTTTTTTGAAATTGTCCCAGTAGTTTTTGAGTTATTTCAATACATACAAAAATACAAATCTTTCCTCTTTATCTATACTATTATAATGAAGCGTAAACACACACTACTTTGTTGCCTAAGATGTCAGAAATTACAGCATATTTTTGAATAATTCTTTCTTTAGTAAAAAGCCCTACACTTACGTCACGCTTAAGGCTATATATTTTCACGCCATTAAACTTGGGGGTAAATATTTTGGATAAAAAACCCTAATGTAGGAAAGAGACCATAAGTTGCTGCCAACATCAAGTAAATAATTTGACAAATGTAAACAATAAAACAATTTCATGCGGATGAAGCCGCACGGGAACAGCTAGTAATATTATAGTATAGACAAGCAGTTGCCCGCGATTTAGTCCACGAAATATTAAGATTAAAAAGTATCCTATAATATGGCCGTCTATGTCAGCTACCCTCCAGTGAAAGTCCGGTCAATATCGGCCCAGACGTTTCGGAGATTGCAACAAACGCGGCTTGAGGACAGACAGACAAAATATTTTTAAATGCGATTTTCGTTATCAGCAATGCAAATATATCATCCCGAAATCTGGAATTTTTCTCTTGATATTAAGACACTCCAATTTTATTACTTGTATATATCGATGTGTATGAAATAGTAGAGAAATACTCAATATTAGCTGTTGCTCGCGACTTTGTCCGCGTGAGATTAAAAAAATAAAGCCTATTTTACTCACATATAAATTACCTTTCTAACGTTGAAAGAATTTTAAAAATCATCCCAGTAGTTTTTGAGTTAAATTCATACAAAAATACAAATCTTTTCTCTTTATAATATTAGTATAGAGAGGTTTCTGAAGTAAATACACTTTCCTATTAATATAAAGTGCGAAGTCGGGGCGTATCGCTAGTAGGGTTCTTACCCGTCTAAAGTATGTTTAATAGTTTGTGATAACCCTGAGATGACCTTGGTAATATTATATTCAAGTAACTGATATTATATGGACCAGTGGTCAAAGTGTGGTGGTTACTATATCGTACTAATATTATAAATGCGAAAGTTTAGATGGATGTTTGTTAGAGTTTGTAGTCTAAACTGCTGAACGGATTTAAATAAAATTTGGTATAGATGTAGAGGATAGTCTGGAAGAACACATAGGCTACTTATGTTTGTTTCTTTTAATACCATACGGACGGAGTCGCGGGCGAAAGCTAGTAATGTTATAAATGCGAAAGTTTAGATGGATGTTTGTTAGAGTTTGTAGCCTAAACTGCTGAACGGATTTCAATGTAATTTGGTACAGATGTAGAGGATAGTCTGGAAGAACATATAGGCTACATACTTTTGTTTTTTAATTCGCGCGGATGGAGTCGCCGGCGTTAGTTAGTTAACTATTTATCTTATGCCTCCTTTGAATATTTATCGAGTTTGTCTCATGTTTTAGTGGTCGGGTTGTAATGTTTTCGTTTATTGTTCACAGCCCGAAGTCACCTCCGAACAGTCCCAACTTGGAACCGTCTACGGAAGACGAGCTAAAGGGTGTTTATATTAACTGCTGGAGGGTAAGTTTTCACAAAAAAATGTTAAAAAACATATAGATGAACAAAATTATTTTCACCGGTGTTGAGTGCAAAATACAACCTCTTTGGCCGACAAGCAGTATTTATAAGGCCAAAGAGGCTGCATACTGGCCACCAAGGCAATAATCGTTTGTAAAAGAAAATATATAAAAGAAGAAGTCAAGATGTGATCGACATAGTTTTGAGTTTTTTAAAAATTTGTGTAATAAGTTAAACAACCGGTACTTTCTCTGAAAGGTACTATATCAGTCAAGTATAGTGCCGGCTTGTATTGACGGAATAAAATCTATACTATTATAATAAAGCGTAAACACACTTCTTTGTTGCCTAAGATGTCAGCAATTACTGCATATTTTTGAATAATTATTTTTTTAATAAAAAGCCCTACACTTACACGCTTTAGGCTATATATTATCACGCCAACTTAGGGATTAATGTGAGAAAGGGATAAAAATTTCAAGCGGTCAACATGTCAAAGGGTATTGTGAAAAAAAATAATGGTTTAAAAAAATATACAGACGAATTTAGACCCTCCTCCTTTTGGGAAGTCAGTTAAAAAGATGGAGCTTATAATTTAGTAAAATACTAGCTGTTCCCGTGTGGCTTCATCCGCATAAAATTATGGAAATGTATTTTATTGTTGACATCTGTCAAATTATCAATAGCAAATGTCAAAATGACATGATGACAATATTGCTTCCTTGATGTTGGCAGTAACTTATGGTCTCTTTCCCACATTAGGGTTTTTATCCAAAATATTTACCCCCAAAGTTTAATTGCGTGAAAATATATAGCCTAAAGCGTGACGAAGTGTAGGGCTTTTTATTAAAAAAAAGAATTATCCAAAAATATGCTGTGATTGCTGACATCTTAGGCAACAAAGTGTGTGTTTACGCTTTATTATAATAGTATAGATTTATTTATTGTTTATTTCAGGATGAGTCGAACGATTGGGTTTGGGAATGGAGTAGCAGACCGGATCAATTGCCACCGAAGTGAGTTGAAATTAAGAGTGTTATGGAACATCAGAGTTCGGCTTGTTCCGTTTTCCTAACTAAATTTACAGTGGTAGTGCCCGCTTTAACATGTTAGCACTGCAGAGCTCGCCCCCAATACCACGACCACACAGACAGCCGTGAAGTGGAAGCAATTCCGTGTACAGTCTGATGAGTGTGGTGCAGGAGGCCTCATTTAAGTCCCTTTCTCTTTACCACACTTTCCTTATAACGAGAGGATGGGAAGGGAAGTGGATTTGACGGTAGAGGAGATACATAATAAGAGGAGATATCCTCTTTATGTGCGTCTCCTCTGTCGGATAATGGTAGGCAACGCATCTGCAATTGTGGATGTCTATGGGCAGTCGCTTCGCCATTTTGGCGGATTCAGGTGGCCGCTTGCTCGTTTGCCACCTTAGGTAATAAAAAAAACCTAACCAGGTTAGGTGATTTTTTTCCGTTTTCGTAACCAGTCAAGTTTTTTTTGCTAGGGTGGGTACACTTTGCTAGTTTTCATGTCCTCAATCCTATGTTAAAACGATCAGCTATCGATTTCAGGGCCAAATAAATAGCGTAATTTATCGTATTATTAACGGCTGTTGCCCGCGACTTCGTCCGCGTGGTATTAGAAAACATACGAACTATATAAATTACAAAAAGCTACGTATCCCGGGAACCGGACATTTCTCTGAGATGAAGCTTATCCCATGTGTACTCCACACTTTGTTTTATATCTGTGACAAATTTCAATAAGATATGTTGAATCGTTGCAGAATGATCGAGTAAATATTAGAAAACTAAATTAATGAATCCCACGGGAACCGTAACTATTCCCGGGATAAAAAATAGTCTATGTGTTCCAGACTATGCTCTAAACCTGTGCCAAATTACATGGAGATCCGTTCTTAATTTTTTATACCATAAGGCGATAAACGACCAAAGTTGGGCCTGCGGCATACAAAATTAATATTTATACAATTAATAATAATAATAGCAATAGATGGTCCGGAAAATAGAAAAGTATACACACCCTATCGGTTACGAAAACGGAAAAAAAAATACCTAACTGGTTAAGCAAACGGAATAAGCCTTTACTTATATCCTTGAAGAATAAAAATATAAAAAAACATAACTCCTGAAGTAACTTGAATACTATAGTTTTTCGTAAAAAAATAAAGCTTTGATAGTATTCTCTTAGGATTTTTTTTAGTACTTTCCACCTAGACCATAGGTTGTATTGAAAAACATTTCCAGGGACTGGCGCTTCAAGCATCCTCAAAGTGCACGAGGTCCACCTTCAGCCACCTCCTCCATCGAGGTCTTGGAGCAGCAGATGGTGGTGCCAGTGATGCAACAGGTAAAGTGTCTATTTAGTAGACTTTACGTGAATCGAATACATACAAATACACGAATCTTTCCTCTTTTTATTAGAATAGATAATTTTTTTATTTATTTATTATTAATGTGTTTTAGAGTCACTGTCTGTCTGTGCGTCGTACTTGCCTGTTCAGTCGCGGCGCGGTCGCGGCTGTCCTTGTCACTAATATAGTGTCGCTGTTACTCGGCGCGGGGATAGGGTGAGTAGAATAATAATAAACACTAAACGATAATAGCAACACTACACGAAAACAGCAACACTACACAACAACAGCAACACTACACAACAACAGCAACACTACACGAAAACAGCAACACTACACGAAAACAGCAACACTACACGAAAACAGCAACACTACACAACAACAGCAACACTACACGAAAACAGTAACACTACATGAAAACAGCAACACTACACGAAAACAGCAACACTACACGAAAACAGCAACACTACACGAAAACAGCAACACTACACAACAACAGCAACACTACACAACAACAGCAACACTACACAATAACACCAACACTACACAATAACACCAACACTACACGAAAACAGTAACACTACACGAAAACAGCAACACTACACGAAAACAGCAACACTACACGAAAACAGTAACACTACACAATAACACCAACACTACACAATAACACCAACACTACACGAAAACAGTAACACTACACGAAAACAGCAAAACTACACAACAACAGCAACACTACACGAAAACAGCAACACTACACGAAAACAGCAACACTACACAACAACAGCAACACTACACAACAACAGCAACACTACACAATAACACCAACACTACACAATAACACCAACACTACACAATAACACCAACACTACACAATAACAACACGGGGAGTAAGGGGTAGGTTCTAACCACAATATTTACTCAAGCCAACTTCACCTGCACGTGCCAGAGATATAACACAATTATCGAGATCTGTTCAGTTTAGGATACGAACAAACAAACATCTAAACTTTTTTTACTTATATTAGTAAGATTTTTAATTACTGTTTTTTTTATTCTAGTATGTGGCTCAGCAAGAGAGGTATTCTTCCTCATAGACTTATAATACTGAATTAGAGTTCAAAAGACTGAAAGTTTGGGGAAAATGATGTCCCAAAGTGATTGCACCTTACGGCTAAAGATAACTGGAATCGCTTACAGGACTCTATTAGAGCACACCTTTGACTAAACTATCGCACAACTAAATTATCGCATGACAGTTGTGTGATAGTTTTGTCAATCCAACTGTTTAGTTGTATAACATCGAGTAGTATAACCTCTATGCTACGAATCAAAGCGAGCCTATACAGTTGTGCGATAGTTTAGTCATCCAACTGTTTAGTTGCACAACATCGAGTATTGTACCTCTATGCTACGAATCAAAGCGAGACTAAACAGTTGTGCGATAGTTTGGTCAATCCAACTGTTTAGTTGCATAACATCGAGTAGTGTAACCTCTATATAAGCTAAGAATCAAAACGAGACTAAACGGTTGTGCGATAGTTTAGTCATCCAACTGTTTAGTTGCACAACATCGAGTAGTGTAACCTCTATGCTACGAATCAAAGCAAGACTAAACAGTTGTGCGATAGTTGAGTCAAAGGTGTACTCTTAGATAAGAAACTCAATATTATTGTATCGAATATAATATTACTAAGATTTATTTACAAATGTAACAGTCGAAATCAATATTGATATATTTTTATTAATTTGTATGAAGAAATAAGCGTAATAAACAAAAAAAATAAAAAAAAACCCGCCAAACAAACAAAATACACCAAAAATATACTCGAAAATAAAAAAAAAAGTTTTAGAATTGGACAAAACTCTTTTGTCAATCGGTTAAAAAATCAATCGCTTAATAATGCGTTTTTTAAAATTTATTGTTTAAAATTAAAAAATAAAAAAAAAAACAAGATGCAATATTGATTTCGGCTTTTGGTTTTATGTTAGTCATTTATAGTCTATGCCATATATCTATTGGTTTCTAATGTTTATGGAAAAAAAATATGCATCAAATGTGATATGGCGTGATAGAATTTAGTTTATTTATAATATTTATATATAGATATGAAATTATATTGCACAATAATAAAGTACAATTTCATAAAACACAATAAAACTTAAATAACTAAGTGACTAAAAAACCCATCTTTATATTTTTATGACTTAAAAATCAAATATATTTGTGGCTGAATTAATGTTACCTTTGTCTTTAAAAATGTTTTAAATTGTCTATGACTGAAATCGTTAAAAAATCTTCCTGAGTTGATCTAATCTTTGCCTAAAAAAATTAAATTTGTCTGTTTTTATTCTTTGAATTGTCTATGGTTGGATTGTTCTTTGCCCAAAAAAAATCAATCTGTCACTTTGTTATTGGCGGTTTTTGTGTGCACTGAAAATTTTCTAGCCGTTAAGGATTACGATCGTCTTTAGATTTAGTTTTGATATAAATAATTAGAAATAATCTTGTTTATTTGAATATGATGTTATATAGAAAAAAATATATTTCTACAAATAAATCGGTTTCTTATTACATAAAAGTTTTGATTCTTAAATCCAAGTAAACAAAATTTATTATGGCTTCAATATTTAAAAAAACTTAAGTAGAATCAACAGTAGAAAAAAAACGTATTATATTATATTAAAATTTCCCAACCGTCACCCCGCTCTGTCCCCATGTGGGGACAAATGAGAATAAAAGTCTCACCCATCCCACCTTTTACGACGAGGAGACGGTTGGAACTTTTCATAACGGTTCTTGTCACCTTATTGGTGATAGTGGAACGGATGGAACTTTATTCTCACCTGTCCCTACGAGAGGACAGAGCGGGGTGACGGTTGGGAATAATCCAAAATAATTAAAAAAAAAAGGAAATATCGTATTCAAATAATACAAGACGTAGTTTTTTGTATATCAACAATTTTATAGCATTTGGGCACTAGCTTTTGTAGTTTTCAGAATATAAAAATTGCTCAAATTAACTTCCGAATTGAGTTTAAATAATTGAACGCACCTTTAGCGATGACATTTTATCTGTCATTTTTAGATGACGTTTAAATACTTTTAACCTCTAAAAAATAGAAAACAGTTTTAATTGTAGTTTAAAACAGTCTTTTAAATATGTGAAAGAACTAAATAAAGTTACGATAATTATGGGAAACATTTTTTAACGGCTTTTTTAATTTCAAATATGGATAAAATGGCATTGCTTGGTGCAATCGTTATCGAAATACTTTTTCTACATTTACTGTCACTATTTTAATGTATATTTCAATATTTAATAAATAAAACAAAATGTCTTTAAAACTTGCAAAAAACTTACTACTTTTTAAAGAAATATGAATTTTTAAGTATTTAAATGTATAGTAGAACCTCGATAACTCAAAACCCGGTAACATAAAAACCTCTGTAACTTCAAAAAATATGTTCCCTTCCCATCAGAGCCCAAAACCTCTACAACATAGACCCTTGATAACTTAAAAACCTCTATAACTTCAAAAAATAATATGTTCCCTTCCCATCAGAGCCCAAAACCTCTACAAAGACCCTTGATAACTTAAAACCTCTATAACTTAAAGTATTTTGTTTCCCTTGGACTTTAACTTATCGAGGTTCTACTGTAAAATGTTTTTATACTTTCCAAATGTACGGAAATAGTTGAATTTTGAATATCCAAGGTCATATTTACTCTGTGCCTCATTTGTTTGAATATTAAAAAAAAAACAATAAATTCCAAAATATTTATTATAACCTAAAAATTTAAACATGCTAGGATTTAGTTGTTAAGTTTAATTTTGTTTATAATATCGGGTACGAGATGTGGAAGTTTGTTTTAAGTTGAATTCGCTAGATGTCACTTTTAGGCGGGAATCGCTTCGAAAATGACATTTCATTGTTTTTTTATGTTTTTAAAAGTGTAGATGATGTAACCTTGGTTGAGATTTTTTTTTAATTGTAATTAAAATGATTATTGTAATAAAAATATAAGTATTGAAATAAATATTTGAAACAAATGAGTTTTTTTTTTCCTTTAGATTATTTTCAGAAGCGATTTCTGTGACGTAAAATGTCGGAAGATGTCCTTTCTAGAAAATGTTCACCAAATTCTTTTTTATGTTATTTTCGTTTTGTTTGTAATATTAAATACATTATAGGCATCTTTAAATGTATGAGATAGAAGATTGACATCTCCGATATTGTTTTTTTCAATGTAACCATTTATTGTAAGGCTTTTAAGAATAAATACGCATTTTTTATCGAATCTTGTTTTATTTCAGAATTCAATTCTTCACAGATATGCATCACGATCTTCATAACGTTAGGTAAATTATGTACATAAAAAGTTAGAAAATCACTGGTACAGCTGTATTCGAACCTAAGACCTGTAGAATTACCTTGAACTTATCTACAACTAAGATAAATTTCTTCGTTGGAAAATATTTTTATCTAAACATTTCCGAACATATACTTTGGTGAGTCAAAATGGCGGGTGTACCATAGATAATTAAATTATACTTACTAAAAATTTACCTAAAATGTACTATTTAGTATCTCGCTAAAAAAAATAATACCTTCTCTAGAACGAAATTAAGTTACACCCGCCATTTTGACTCACACACTTTGCTATGAGAAAAGGGATCCCTTTTTTATCCGTAATTAGATATTATTTTACACCCAGACATAACCCTTGAAAGCCTTTTAACAGTGGTAGAGCCCGCTTAAACATTTTCGCACTGTAGGGCTCTCAGCAATACCACGACCACACAGAAAACAGACGTGAAGTGGATGCAATTCCGCGTTTTGTCTAATGAGTGTGGTACAGGCCTAATTTTAGTCCATTTCCCTTTTCTAAGAGGAAAGGATGGGAAGGAAAAGTGGATTTGACCGTAGAGGAGATACATAGGAAGGAGAAACGTCCTCTTTATGTGCGTCTCCGTCAATTAAGGGTAGGCAGCGCTGCAATTGCGGATGTTTATGTGCAGTCGCTTTCCATTTCAGTGGATTCAGGCCGCTTGCTCGTTTGCCACCTCATATTATAAAAAAAATACTGTCAATATATTTTTTTATAGTTTTGTCATTTTCTATGTTAAAGGTTTTTCATAACTTTAGAGTCATAAGCTTATCTCTATATAATGGTTACGAAATAAAACACAATATAACAAGATTTTTAATTTTTTTTTAATATTTTCTTCCATTACTTAATCCAACATTATATAAATAGTATTTCATATATACTATAAATACAAAATAACTTGAAATTTTCTGAAAGTTGCCATGTAAAAACTAAAACGACACCGAGCTACAAAAACTATGGAGAAATTATATTCATGGCAACACTAAAATGATACCGTACAAAAAATGGTCGATTTTAGGAAAAAAAACTTTTTTTTAGGTTAAATAAAAGATAGTTACACAATTCATAGGTTTTTTTAAGCCGGGAAATTGACGATTTCGTAAACAAATTCTAGTTTTGTAACAATGTTTGAAGAACTTTAAAATATATTGATTTTTGGTGATTACAGTAAAAAAAAAACATCCTGATACTTTTGGGGCAGCCAAAAGAATTGTTTATAGTTGAAATTCACTGAAATAAGAAATTAAAAAAATCTGCTATTACATGAAAAAAAAATAAAAAAAATTGCACATTTTTTACGTATTAAATATGAAAATATTAGAAACCAGACTATTTGGGTTTAAATGAAAATTTAAATCTATTCAAGTCATGCATAAAAAATCAATTACAAAGAGAATTAGACAAAAGCAACTCGAAAAAAAGCTACCGAGATAAATACAGACATTTTTTAACTAAAAAAAAACACATTTTTTATTTGAATTTCAACGAAAAAATATCTTTTAACTGCCCTAAAGTATATTTATTGCTGGTGTGAATTGGAAGCTGTTGGGTGATCACGAAAATCCCTCCAATGTCTTTCAACAAATTTACGTATATAATTATATGGTTTGGAATCGTGCTCACCTATTACATTCTCTACCTGGAAAAAAAATATTATTTACTAGCTGTGGCACGCGAATTTGCTTTTATATTACTCACAGATAAATTACCTTTCTAACGGTGAAAGAAATTTTAAAATTGTCCCAGTAGTTTTTGAGTTACTTCAATACAAACAATAAATAAAATTCTTTCTTTATAATAGTATAGATTACACAGCGACAATCAACGTTTTTGGTGAAAGAATTATTGAAATTGACCCAGTAGTTTTTGAGTTATCTTAACATACAAAAATACAAATCTTTTCCCATTATAATATCAAGTAAATTACATACTTTGTATGGTGGTGTGATTGTTACTTCATTATAAACTCTGATACTCTGCCCTGCCCAGGACACATCATCTATTACCCGTGCAATTGCCAAGAAAAGACGCTGACCTTCTGGATCCAAGCATGCCGATAATGCTGACACCTGCAATATTAAAAGACTTTCATCAACTTGCCCTTATCCCTTACGGAGGGTCGGCACAGTATGTGCTCTTCCATACATCTCTATCAGTCATATCTGAATACACTCCTTTCTTAAGCATATCCTCTTTCACACAATCCATACATACTATATTCTTTGGTCTTCTTCTACCTTTGTAGCCATCCACATTCATTCTTAACACATTCTGGTTTATGTCCCCATCGTCTCGTCGCATATCATGTCCTCAATTTCTCCACCACTGGCGTATACTTTTAAACTTCCTCTAATATACACATTCTTAACTTTAGCCAATCTTGTCACACCACACATCCATCTTAACATACGCACATTAGCCACATGCAATCTCCTTTCATCCGCAACTTTGGTGGCCCGACATTCAGATCCCTTAAGCTTAAGAGGCATTCTTGGATAACAAGTCACACCAGTAAACTGTCGCCATTTCATCCAACTTGCATTAATTCGGCTTTTCACGTCCCGGTCAACGCCACCGTCGAACTGGACTAGAGAACCAAAGTACTTAATATCGGAGCAGGTTGGTAGAGGCACACCATTAAGGCGATTGGAGGGAAGCTGCTCGGACCGCCAAAATCACAAAATAAATGCTCTGTTTTGCAATATTAAAATACTTTAAAAATTTAAATTAATAAACATCTTTCTCTTTATCCTACTCATGTAGGGCGGAACAGATTTTTGTCCTCCACATAACTCTGTCCGTCTCAGTCACTCCCTTCATCACCTTTCACACAATACATCTCTTTCTATGTATATTGGTGTATCGTAACTAATGTCCTTGTAACATGCGATTCATCTCATAACATGCCCATACCATGTTCTTTTACTCCTTACCTCTACCACTGGGACTCTAAAACTTCTAAGTAAGTTAACATAAAGTTTTATACATAAACTTATTTATGATTGTTAAGTGATAATCTTACTAATATTAATGTGAAAGTTTAGATGGATGGATGTTAGATGTTGTTATTTCCCCTTCCTATGCATCTCCTCCACCGTCAAATCCTCTTCCCAACCTCTCCTTAAAAGAAAAGGGTGGTAAAGAGAAAGGGACTTAAATTAGGCGTTCGGCACCACACTCATCAGACAAAACACGGAATTGCTTTCATTTCACGCCTGTCTTCTGTGTGGTCGTGGTATTACACCGGGTGTGCCCTGCAGTGCTAAGATGTTAAAGCGGGCACTACCACTGTAAAAAAAATAATCTAACAAGTAGCCTGTGTTCTGTCCGACTATTATAAACCTGTGACAATTTTTACCTAGATATATTAAACTGTTTTGGAAAGATATAGTAACAAACATCCAAACTTTCACATTCATAATATTGTAGTTTATCGTTAAAAATGGTGCATTTTTAACATCTTTTATATGTAAATAGCTTAAAATATAACTAAAGCTGTCAACCATGGCTCCATCCGCAATAAAATAAAAAAAGTAGCCTATGTGTTCTTCCAGATTATCCTCTACATCTATAGCAAATATTGACATCCATTCAGTAGTTTAGGCTACAAATTCTAACAAACATGCATCTAAACTTACACATCTTACTAATCTAACTAATATTATAAATGCGAAAGTTTAGATGGATGGATGGATGTTTGTTAGCGTTTGTAGCCTAAACGGCTGAACAGATCTCCATGAAATTAGGCACAGGTTTAGAGCATGGTCTGGTAAAACACATAGGCTACTTTTTATCCTGGGATAAGTTACGGTTTTTTAATGTTTACTTGATCATTCTGCAACGGTTCAACATATCTTATTGAAATTTGGCACAGATGTAAAACAAAGTCTAGAGTATACATGGGATAACCTTCATCTCCGAGAAATGTCCGGTTCCCGGGATACATAGCTTTTTGTTATTTATATAGTTCATATGTTTTCTAATACCACGCCGACGAAGTCGCGGGTAACAGCTCATTTATAATATTAGTAAGATTAGTAAGAAGTAAGATATACATAAACTAACTATTGAGATTCCATAAAATATAGAAACCAGGTTGTTTCTGAATACTTACATTACAATGTACAAATTTTTCTCAATAGCAAAGCTTTAATAAATGTGATAACTAAAATATTCATGAGAGAATTTCATCATTCATTCTGATAATTACTTGCGACTTCGTATGAAAAAACTAAGTAATTAGGCTATGTTCCAGACTATCATCTACATTTGACTATCGAGACACGTTTATTAAAACTTTCGCATTCATAGTAGGATAACTTACCAATCTTCGTTTATTTTCTATAGAATTCCGTACTCTTGTATTCAATCTGTGTAGATTTAACGATTGTGGTGGCTCCGGTACGGTTGTTACTTCCTTTTTTATTTGCACATCGCTCACAAGCGACAGATTAACAATATTAACATCATGTCTCTTTGGATTTCCGCTTGATGAAGGACATTTTAATATTAACATTTTCGTTTGAGGATCAAAAGCCAACACTTCGCCCTCGATCTCTTCATTATAGCAGGTCTTGGTGGCAACTATACTCCCGATGGTAAAACAGTCAGAAACGACTGACGACATTTTAGATTGCAACCTTCGTTGGTTTTTAAAGATTTTGATACTCTCACATGCAGGTTATATGTTGTTATGTAAATAATTCGCGTGCTAAATTATTTTATCTAGGCGACAGCGAATGTCCGCCATTGATGATTGACTTATGAAGTTTTCGCTAGGGTTGGGAGTATCAATCGATTTAGTGTTACGAAAAATCGATTTAAATCGAATTGGTTTGTGTTTGATTTTATGTAGAAAATAGTGCAATACACGTTTCATTTATATAAAAAAGTGGAATTAATGATTATGTGGAAATTAGAAACGAAACAATTCTTTTTCACGACAAAATAATTTTTAATCTGAGTTCTGAGTACGCGTAAGTACACCCGCCAAAGCGAGCTTGGCCAAACAGTATTTTCTAAAATCTCTTTTAATACCCTTTTACTTCGCTGTGGATAAAAAAGAAGGTTGTAAACATCAATAGATGAATCGATATTCAGAAACAATTGTAATTATCGATCAGTTATTTATGTAAATTAAAACGTAAGGTAACAACCCTACATAACTGTAGATTAAAAATTCTGAAACATCTTATTTTCCATTTTCATAACCTTATATTTACTATAATCTTAGCAGATGTGTGTAAAAGAAGAAGAATAAATGTAGCTTGTTTGCAAGAGACGAAATGGAAGGGATCGAAAGCTCGAGAAATTGGAGAAGGATATAA
>NW_013525325.1:18251-24176 GCF_000836215.1 Papilio polytes | reverse complement strand
TAAAACCTCTGTGAGAATATGTTTTTGCACTTGTAACCCTATTATAACTTTTACGATAACCGGCGATTTGATGCAACTCACCCTTAATGTGTCTAAATAAGATAGATTAGTTTGATAAATGACGCATGAAGTATCGAATTCAATTTGTATGAAGTCTAACGTACTTAATATACAGGTATCGTAGTGACGAAACACGCAGCAATTATGAACTATCGATATTCGGTTTAAATAATTATCAAACTCAACTAAAATTATTATTTTCTTATTAACTAATTTAGAGGACAATTCTAGTATTGATTATAGTGTAGAGAATTTAGCGATGACAGAAATAATAGCGAAATCCAATTCGATTACGTACGGCTGTAGTAGTAATAAACATTTATTTACTCTCATTATATGTTATGGTCATTATTAATTTGAGAAAACAGTGTAATTTTTCTTGTATGTATGTAAGAGTAATGAAGCTACTTGAACTTTTTAATGTAAATGTAATTAATTAACAAGTTTGGTGACATAGTTGCTTGGGAAGAGCCCTGTCATACCACGAAGTTCGCCTGAAAGGGAAAATTTCATAATTATTTATTTTATATCAGAACTTTTGAGTTATAAGCTCTCATTTTTGTGTCACAACAATCATTAAATTCAGTCGTCTGCGCCACTTATCGCCTTTTGGTCAACCTGTCACCTGTGTCAATTTATCACTTTTGTGTCACGTCACCTTTGTGTCAACTTATCACTCGTTTCAACATGTGAAATTTATTATAACCTGTCATTTTGCGTCATACTGTCCTTTTTGTGTCAATCTGTCACCTTTCTTATAACCTATCACCTTTAAGTCTACATTTCACCCTTTGTTTAAACCTATAAGTTTTGTGTTCATGTCACCTTTGCGTCATCCTGTCACCTTTGTGTCATTTTGTCACCTTTGTGTCATTCTGTCACCTTTGTGTCAATCTGTCACCTTTGTGTCATCCTGTCACCTTTGTGTCATTCTGTCACCTTTGTGTCATTCTGTCACCTTTGTTGTAATCTACCACCTTTGTGTCATACCTTGCCACCACGCCGGATCCTGGCTCCTGTCAGTCACAGCTATAATGTCATCCTTCTCGAAACTCAACTCATCAGCATTCTGAGCTGTGTATGGATACAACGCTATGACCTTATCGATGACAGTCTCCGATGGCACTGTATCCATTTTGGATAACACCGGTGTCGTACGTCCGGACGTCCTGCCGGACGATTGGAGTACCTTGGGGAAAGAATACCCTATGACTCTCAACATACCATTATAGACCCGAAAATGTCATAGACAAGTGAAGGTCTATGACACTTTTAGGTCGTTAATAGAAAAACTACTATTTAAGCTAGAACTCTTAAATTATAAAACATTTTTTACTAAACCCTATTGATTTAAATAAATAAGACTAGCTCTTGTGAAAAAATCTATTAAAAAATAGAGCTTTTGTCATTTGGGATAATATAAAGCGATCCGTAGTTTTGAAATGTATTAAATGCAATCAAAACTTATTAACAATATTACTAGCTTTTGCACGCTACTCCGTTCACGCTGAATGTAAAAAAAAGTAATTTCTTAATTATCCGTTATTTTAGAATGTTCTACATCTGTGACATATTTTGTAGATAATAAATTATAAATTTTCACATTTATAATATTACTAAGAATAATAGGTTATTTAAAAAAACTAAAAAAAATCAAGCAAAATGGGCCGTCAATATACCTTGACATAGCTGGCAGGGAACCAGCCAACCTGCCTGTTCCTTCCCTTAGCTTGTAATTCCCCTTCCCACCAGCCGCTGTCCGCTTTCTTACGGACCACTAGCAACTGCCCCTTCTGCAGCGACAGCTGCTCCGAGCTACATACATACAAATATGGGTATGGTCCTTCGAGTCGGAAAAACATTAAGATATTTGTGCTTCAAAACGGAAACTAATTAAATAAATAGAATTTTAATTAAATTACTAAAGTGTAGGAAAACAAACATTTTTAATTTCAGCTTTTGGTCCTTTGAGACGGATAAATCGTATACACCAAAGACTTCTAAATATAGTATAAAATAGATTTTTTTCGGTCTTTATTCCAATAAAAAAAACTAGATGGCAGCACTTTTGTTTTAAAACACAGTATTAACTTCTTTATACCTCGTAGCAGTATATGACGCGATAGCTTGTGCTATTTCGTTCTTTTTCCGACCAGTGACGGAGTCGCGGCCGGAGTCCCGGCCGGAGTCGCGGGCGGAGTCCCTGCGGGTGACGGAGGAGGGGCGCGGGGAGGGCGCGGCCGCCGCCGACTCCGTGATCGCGGCTACCTCCGATGATATAGGGGTTGAAGATTTCTGCTCCTAAGAAGGAACCCAATCAACAATGTCCCATATTAGGTAACCTAACATGAATCTAGATATTAGATCTAGAAATATAAGCATTTGTATGAAACAAACATTTAATAAGATTTTAAAATATATTGAATCCGATTATAGTAAATTTAATTCTAAAAAAATGTATATTTCTAAATCCCTATTTTTTATCCACGAAAATATATACTTTCATATTTATATTAGTACTAGCTTTCGATCGCGACTTCGTCCGCGTGGGATTAAAAAAAATCAAAAGTGGGTAGCCTTAGTGATCTTCCAGACTATCCTCTACATCTATACCAAATTTCATCAAAATACGTTCAGCAGTTTAGACTACAAACTAACAAACATCCATCCATCTAAACTTTCGCATTTATAATAATAGTATGAAGTATGAACAATACAATATATTATTCAAAATTAGTATGTATAAAATCTCTACAGATGACAAATGTATACAATGTCTACAGATGACAAATGTATAATGTCTATAGATGACAAATGTATACAATGTCTATAGATGACAAATGTATAATGTCTATAGATGACAAATGTATACAATGTCTATAGATGACAAATGTATACAATGTCTATAGATGACAAATGTATACAATGTCTACAGATGACAAATGTATACAAGTGTCAATATATACTTACTTGTACAGGTGGAGATGTAGGTACAAAGTCAGTATCATTGACTGCCGCTAAGGGCGGGGCGTCTTTGGGCTGGGTGTCAATGGGCTGGCTGTCAATGGGCGGGGCGTCAATGGGCTGATTGTCAACAGGGGCGTCAGTATCAAGGGCGGGCTCCGCTGCTTCAGGGATCGTTGATATCGGTTCACTTGATGATATCGTATCTTTTGTTACGTAATTAGATGGGAAGATACCATTCCTACAATGCGTACAAAAATACATAGATATAATAAATAAGACATTGGATACACCTTACTCAGCAAATAGCAAATTTAGCCAATTTTTTACTCATAAGATGATGGACCAGCGGCTAAATTCGCCGAAATATCGAAACTATAGTCCATACAGTTAACATTCATATCAGCATTTGCAAAATTGCCTAATTTTAATCAAAGAAGAATACACAGAAATAGAATATTTCCCCAAAACTAGATTTAAACCCAGTTTACTTGTTATTGACTGATTATTTTGATAAAACTCCTAGGTTTTTAAAACATAAATTTAGACTATTGGTGTAAATTCAAGTCTTCAAATTTTAGTATCGCAGTGAATTTAAAATAAAAATCAATTATTAATAAAATATGTAATCTTCTAGCATCTTCTTACCTGTTCCCAATCCTGCCGGTCCACCAGTCTCCATCTCTCCTCAACACTTCTATCCTCTCCCCTGCCTCGAAAGTGAGGTCTCCAGGTTCAGAAGATACGTAAGGATATGCCGCGATATAGAAGTCGCCTCCTTCTAGAAGGTAGAACCGAAGAATGATGAAGAATTTGAGTTTTACAAAAATAAAATGATCTAATGCGGAGTTTTTCTCTGTGTCGTTGTTTTTTTTCGTTTAAAGTATCATTTTTGGCGAAAATTTAGACAGCAGAGTTTTTTCATTGTTTCTAATGTTAAGTATTTATATTTACCTTTTTAATTACTAAGTTTAAAATTAAGAAATCTGACAATATAGTAATAAAAAACACTTACATGAACAGTAAAATAAAATTCAGAAAAAAACTGATCGTTTTAAATATAAATAGATTTTTCAAAACTTACCAACTATAGGGATAGCGCCTCCTAAATCATTGGTTATTTCCGCTTCAGGAACTTCCGCTATACCTAATGTAATAAAATAGGTCCACCGTGTAAATAGAATATTACAACAAAATGAAACAATAATGATTTTTAACTAACTCGAAGGACCATAATTACATAGATAGTTTTGAGAAAAAAAATCAGAATTTTAAAGTACTCAATTTTTAACTTTCTTATAGGATTACGTTATCTTTTTAGTAATCTACACTTGAAAATATATTACAATATGCCTTATTATGAAGCATGTTTGTTTTTAATTCGCGTAATTTGACGTTTGCTAACTGTAATGACATTTGTATATTGTTATCTCTGCAGTTATGACAAATGTATACAATCTCTACAGAGATGACAAATGTATACATTATCAGAGAGATGACAAATGTATACAATATCAAGAGATATGACAAATGTATACAATATCAAGAGATATGACAAATGTATACAATATCAAGAGATATGACACATGTATACAATCTCAACAGAGATGACAAATGTATACCATCAAAACAAAACATTCGCATACATATAATTGAGATAGCAAGAACAAAGATGTCATTAAGCTATAGAAAATTATTAAAAACTAACCTTCTAGTTGTGTTTTAGTTTCCATCGTATCCATTGGTTCTACATAAGAGGCAGCTGCGTTTATATCTTCAACATAAGACTCGGGGAACCACCCTGATTGGCCTGCAATTAAATACAGATTCCTTTACAAAAACGAGAGAGAAAACATGTATAATTCACATTAAAAAATAACATAATTCAATAGATTCTTTATCTAAAATAATTGGAATAGTTTTATTTTTAAAAGATTATCTTTTCAACCGACTTAAAAGTTCTAAATTCGATTTGTTTTTTCTTATAAAAGCGACTAAATGCATCAATTACAACAAAAAAATCCTTTAATTGTACATTTTTACATTTACAACATGAAACTCTGTCTATCCCAATAGTATAATAGCGTGATATTTACCTCTGGCTGTACCCCAACGCCAACCAGGCTCGGCATCAGCCCTAGGCGCGGTCGCCTCACTTACCTATATGTTAAAATAAACCTTATCCATATGTCAAAAGGACTCAAAATGCAACAACAAAAATAGAATATTATGCGTAGAGACAAAGAGATCAAATTCAATCGTAATTGAGCTAAAAAATTGGAATTTCAACCATAACCCTATTAGAGGAGAGTTGAAAATAGATTTTTAAATTGTATACAACTGTCTTTTTTGTAGTCAACCTTATTCTTCTAAACATAGAATTGAATTTGCAATGTCTTTTGTCTTAGACAAGGCTATAACACTTATACCTTTTGACAAAGACTTCAAAATAGATTGCATATTTTTATTTTTATAATACAAGGTGTCAAACAAACAAGCGGCCTGAATCCAACGAAATGGAAAGCGACCGCTGCCCAAAGACATCCGCAATTACAGCTCTGCCTACCCTTAACTAACAGAGGAGGAATCGCACATAAAGAGGTCATTTCCCCTTTGTGTTTCTTTCACCGTCAAATCCACTTTTTCCTCCCATCCTTTCATCTTAACAAAAGGGTAGAAAGAAAAAGAGACTAAAATTTGAATTAAACGAATTGAAAAAAAATGAATATGAACCTTATCACTATAGAAATAAAGTTCAAAACTCACCAAATCTCCGGGCTGCAAGCTCAATTCATCAGCAGTTCTTGCGTTAAACTCATAAACACATCTCCAACGAGGGGCGGAGCTAGTTGACACTACCTCCGTAGCTATATAAATACACATGTATTAATAAGAAGTGGG
>NW_013525325.1:0-18234 GCF_000836215.1 Papilio polytes | reverse complement strand
GGGGGGGCTTACGACCCACCTAGAAGGTCAACAATTGTATAAATACTGAAGCATCCAATAATTCTTTTTGGAATTACTAAATTCAACCACCACCATTATAGCCCCCTTTTAAAATTGGACTCAAACGACCCTTTCTGAAAATCTAACGGCAGTATATTGAAAAAAATTGTCAAAAAGAAGGCAAGAGAAACTCTAAATTCCATTAAAAATCTACATCTGTCAAATTGTAAATGTCAAAGAAACAAATTCTTTAACATAAATTGCAATAACCGACTATATTCGGTCAATTCGTCTAAATATGACCAAGCTATTCAAACAGAATATTTAAAATTTGATAATTTAATTCACAGAAAGAAATATTAATTATGTATAGTAATGTAGAAATATCGCTATATAAAATATAACTTTACTTTCAAATTAATGATTTTTCAAATTCGTAACACTAGATGGCGTTAGAATCGAGATAGATCGCGCTATTAAGTATTTTAAAACTTACCATTGGTAGAGGCGGCGTCACCCCACGCGTCTTCAGTACCACCCCAAGCATCTTCGTTTGCACCCCATTCTGCATCTAAATGCAATTAAACCTAATTTTAAACCCTAAAATGCACACACTTGTAAAACTAAATTCGAAAAAATAGATTTTAAAAACATCTTAAGATTTTTTGTTAATTATTTTGACTAATAATTTGTTTCTGAACGATATACGATATACTTTTTAAACAAAAATAAAAATAACATAAAAAATACATATTGTTGAAAAAAAAAACTGTTCGCTAGATTTTTTTTTTATTTTTTTTCCTTGATTATAATATCGATTTTTCATGAAAAATTTTTTTTTACAGGTTTGGAAAAATCACGCATTTAAGTGGTAACATTCAAAAACCATAAATATATTTAAAAACATAGAAAAAACATTGAAAATGAAAAAAATCGCGATCAATATATAAAAAAATGTTTCAAGTAAGTAAAGTACTCTATATTTATTGAATCTGTGGTCAACTTACCAGCATTCCAAGCTTGTTCAGCAGGCGCTGTACTTCTCTTCTCGACAAACTCTCTTCTCTTCTCCTCATACATCTTCCACACTCTCTCACATTTGTCACCTAACTGTGTGACTGTGTCAGTTAAATCTGACAATTGCTTCTGATTACTGTCTAAATCAGATTTCTTTGTCTCTACCAACACTTTAGCTGCTTCCACCTAAAATTTCGTGACATATATAAGGGACTAGCTTTCGCCCGCGACTCCGTTCGCGTGGAATTAAAAATAAATACAAAAGTAGCCTATGTGTTCTTCCAGACTATCCTCTACATCTATACCAATTTCATCGACACAAAACACTTTTTTTAATCCTACGCGAAGTGAGTCGCGGGCGAAAGCTAGTAACAGTGGTAGTGCCCGCTTTAACATCTTAGCACTGCAGGGCTCGCCCCCAATAACACGACCACACAGACAACCGTGAAGTGGAAGCAATTCCGTGTACAGTCTGATGAGTGTGGTGCCGGAGGCCTAATTTAAGTCCCTTTCTTATTACCACCCTTTTCTTATGAGAGAATGGGAAGGGGAAGTGGATTTGACGATGGAGGAGATGCATAGGAAGAGGAAATATCCTCTTTATGTGCGTCTCCTCCTCCGTCGGGTAAGGGTTGGCGACGCATCTGCAATTGCGGATGTCTATGGGCAGCCGCTTCGCCATTTTGGCGGATTCAGGTGGCCGCTTGCTCGTTTGCCATCTTACGTTATAAAAAAAATAGTAATAAATATTTTTTTTAGTTTAAAATATCTTTGACTTAACTTTATTTTGCCTAAAAAATTGGTACAAAATTCACTTGATATTATAACTTACCTTATCTTTAAGTTGTTTCAAAGTTACCTCCATCATATTTAATTTACCATCTTCTCCCGCACCTTCCGACATTTTAGCCTAAAAAGGAAGTAAAAATCTATCTATACTATTATAATAAAGCGTAAACACACACTTCTTTGTTGCCTAAGATGTCAGCAATTACAACATATTTTTGAATAATTCTTTTTTTAATAAAAAGCCCTACACTTACGTCACGCTTTAGGCTTATTTTCACGCTATTAAACTTAGGGGGTAAAATTTTTTGGACAAAAATCCTAATGTGGGAAAGAGACCATAAGTTACTGCCAACATTAAGAAAGTAAGATTGCCAAGGTTTGTCATGTCATGTCATTTTGACATTTGCTATTGATAATTTGACAAATGTAAACAATAAAATTACAATTTTCATAATTTCATGCGGATGAAGTCGCACGGGAACAGCTAGTATCAAACAGATACTCCAATTTTATTATATATATATAAACAAGCTGTTCCCGTGCGGCTTCATCCGCATAAAATTATGAAAATTATATTTTGTTGTTTACATTAGGGTTTATATCCAAAATGTTTACCCCCAAGTTTAATGACGTGAAAATAAGCCTAAAACGTGACTTAAGTGTAGGGCTTTTTATTAAAGAAAAAATTATTCAAAAATATGTTGTAATTGCTGACATCTTAGGTAACAAAGAAGTGTGTGTTTACGCTTCATTATAATAGTATAGAAGACAATTCGAAAAACTCTAAAATCTTGGTACAACGAGATTCCAAGACCTGTAGATTACAAGTCAAGTACTTAAACCACTCCAGAGACAACAAACACACAGACAAAGAGACAAAAAGTCAAATACTTGGTTCACTTACCTTAGCTTCTAATTCCGCTTTCTCTTTATTCAAAGATATCTGTTTCGCATTCAATTCTTTTACTTTAGTTTTTAATTGTTGCATTTCAGACATACTGGCGTCACGATCCGATCTGTAGGGTAGTTTTAAATTTAACAGTGGTAGCCCACTTTAACACGCACTGTAGGGCTCTCAGCAATACCACGACCACACAGACAGGCGGGAAGTGGAAGCAATTCCACGTACGCTTTGAAGAGTTTGTCGGAGGACTAATTTTAGTCCCTTTCTCTTTCTACCCTTTAAGAGGAAAGGATGGGAAGGAAAAGTGGATTTGACGGTGAAGACGCATAGGAAGGGGAAATGTCCTATTTATGTCTCCGTCAATGAAGGGTAGGCAGCGCTGCAATTGCGGATGTTTATGCAGCGGTCGCTTTACATTTCGGTGGATTATATAAAAAATATACAGATATAAATATCTTATAACATTTAGTGATAATATAGCTTTATAATGGTGAAAGAATTTTTAATATAAATATAGTAGTTTTTGAGTTTTTGAGTTACAAACATTTTTTCATTATAAAAGCTAAACGCTTATTCAATGGGGATGTTTCCTAATGTTACAAATTCAAATAAAGTTATGTTTAATATTTTAAAGACAGTATTTTAAAACCTCTAATAACATTTGGAGACCTTAAATGTTTGTCTCCATTGAAATATAAATTAAAAACGCTGCAATATTTTTTACCCTCCATTACTCGATCTCAAACACCAATCAGAGCTCGGTGACGTAGCTTCTTCGCAAACAACATGGCAGTGTGACCAGCTTCAGTGAATGTCAGTGCATTTTGTAGTTATAATTTTTTTTTAATGATTATAATAATTGAGTTTGCGTGTGTTATATTATGAGGACTACATTATTAAGTGTTTTTAGATTTACGACATATTTTTCGATCACTATGACGAAAAAAAAATAGTAAAAGTTATTTGAATAGCTAATTCAATTTACGTCTGGTCACTTTGAATGACTTTGACAAAGAAGTGACGTCATGTCATGAGGCGTTTTCGCGGTCTTTCGAGAAGTTGTTTTTAGTTAAGTGTTTTTGTAATTAAATGTTGCGTATATGGAAACATCCCCATTAGTCCCTTGAAAGGCCATTATTGACAAAACTTTACTTAGGGCCGTTTAGTAACCCTTTAAACTAGATTTTTATGGCCATTTTTATCAAAAATCCCTTTAATTTAGAAATCACTGAAAACTTTACGAACTTGTAAAAAAAATGAAGTGAAAAACCAATGAAAAAAATGTTTAATAAAATAATAATTGACTGAAGGCCGTATACTGAAACGACATTTAAACATATGTTTTAAATTGGTTTAAAACCCAAATTCTATTCAAATTTTGACATCTTTCAGATTGTAAGACGCGTTTAAACGTACATATAAATAGTTATACTAATATTATAAATGCGAAAGTTTAGATGGATGGATGTTACAGTAATATTTGACGAGCTGTAGCTCGCGACTTCATCCGCGTGAAATTAAAAAAACATAGCCTATGTTACTAACAGATAAATTACCTTTCTAACGGTGAAAGTATTTTTGAAATCTATCCAGTAGTTTTTGAGTTAAATACATACAAAAATACGAATCTTTCATCTTTATAATATTAGCATACACTAGCTGTTGCTCGTAGTTTCGTTCGCGTGTAATTAAAAAAATAATAAAAAACATAGCCTATGTTACTCATAGATAAATTACCTTTCTAACGGTGAAAGAAGTTTTGAAATTGTCCCAGTAGTTTTTGAGTTATTTCAATACATACAAAAATAAAAAATCTTTCCTTCTTACACTAATATTATAAAGAGGAATGATTTGTATTTTGTATGTATTGAAATAACTCAAAAACTACTGGGACGATTTCAAAAATTCTTTCACAATTAAAAAGCTGAATGTTGGGCCACCAAAGTTACGGATGAAAGGAGATTGCATGTGGCTGAAATGGATGTGTGGTGTGACAAGAATGGATAAAGTTAAGAATGTGTACATTAGAGGAAGTTTGAAAGTAGCGCCAATGGTGGAGAAATTGAGAAGCAAAAGGTTAGCGTGGTATGCACATGTTATGCGACGAGACGATGGGGACATAAACGAGAAAGTGTTAAGAATGTGGATGGCTACAAAAGAAGAGGAAAACCCAAGAAAGTATGGATGGATTGTGTGAAAGAGGATATGCTTAAGAAAGGAGTGTATTCAGATATGACGACTGATAGAGATGTATGGAAGAGCACATACTGTGCCGACCCTCCCGGGATAAGGGCAAGTTGATGATGATGAATTAAAAAGCTACGTCATCGCTGAGTAACATAGACTATATCTTTTATATAATGTTTAATTTTAAGTAGACGAAGTCGCGAGCAATAGCTAGTAATAGTATAAATTATTTAATAACATTGGCAATTGATTCATAATAGATCTTTTATGAATAGAATTAGTAAGATGTGAAAAAAATCAAGTGAAGTGTCAAATAATAATCTTACTAATATTATAAATGCGAAAGTTTAGATGGATGTTTGTTAGAGTTTGTAGCCTAAACTGCTGAACAGATCTCCGAGAAATTTGGCACAGGTTTAGAGCATAGTCTGGAAGAACACATAGGCTATTTATCCCGGGAATAGTTAGTTCCAGTGGGATTCATTAATTTAGTTTTTTAATGTTTACTCGATCATTCTGCAACTTCAACATATCTTATTGAAGTACATAAAGGTTGATCTCAAGAAATGTCCGGTTTTTGATGATATGTAGCTTTTTGTTATTTAAATACCACGCGAACGAAGTCGCGGGCAACAGCTAGTATCAATAAAATATGCCTACTCTATATTTATTGAATATCTTTGGTTTTTAGCCTATACGTGATTTCAGTATACGGCCATTATAATCACCTCATGCCGTCGATCGTACACTTGGCGGCAGCGACACTGGTGCGAGTGTCCCGTATACATTTGGCTAAAGTTGACGCTCTTTGCGCGGCGGCCCCTAAGGATGCACTTAGGGTCGCACTACGGGCCTTCAGTGCTAACACTTTGGCTTGTTCATCCGCCCTTAGGGCCTCGAGTTCTCTAGTCCTAGGAATAGGGAATACCCATATATTTTTTTCTTTTTTTAAACCACAAAAAATGACGCGAAAATATTCAACCATTGAGCTAAAATAATAAAATAAAATTACGACCATTTTCGAGCGACTAAAACGCGACCGGAGTTGTCATGAGACAAGTGACGTCAAATGTCTATTCCATTCATAACATACGCTCAGATGTCACTTCGACGTAAAACACAACAAAGTTTCTCAAGGTCAAAAAGTCAAATATCGATTAATTTTTATTATTCCTGGTACAAATAAGTGGTAATTAATAATGCTATTCATTAATTTTTTATTTTGAAGTTGGTTTTGATATCGTGTTTACAGTAAAATACTTCAAGAGTGTATTTCTATATAAAGTAACGTAAATGAAGTGTGTATTGTCAACACAGCGACGCCATATTAGATAAGGCACTTGCTTCGACCAATAGTGTGCGTTTTAGAACTTAGCGAGGGAATTTGAAAACACTTTTAAATTATTAAATTTTGCCACTAAATCACATTATATTTAAAAAAATCTTTGCAGGAATATTTTTATAGTAATAAAGTATACTTAAAAAAAGTTGGGTAAAATTGGCGTCATATGCATATTGACTATTGTAATATAGAAAACTAGACTTAATCTACACAATTTATAAATACAGTAGAACCTCGATAACTCAAACCTCGGTAACATAAAAACCTCTATAACTTCAAATATGTTCCCTTCCCATCAGAGCCCAAAACCTCTACAAAGACCCTTGATAACTTAAAACCTCTATAACTTAAAATATTCTGTTTCCCTTGGACTTTAACTTATCGAGGTTCTACTGTATTAAACAATAGGGATGGGAAATAGCGCATAGCGTAATAACTATCGATATTCGATTTACTCGTAACAAAATATCGAACTTAAAGGACCTGTCCCATCACTGGCTGATAGAGGCACAGATAGTATGACGTCACTGTCAGATAAGGAAACAACGATATTTCCATCGCATAATTTACAACGTGTATCGTTGTAAATACAATTCGGTGGGACAGGCACTTGGAATTACTTTGAACTATTCTATATTTTTGGACTCTAAGGGGGAAGCTAATATTTTTTTTTATTTTCTTTTGGTATTTAGTTTTTATTTTAATTTCATTTCTCAATTCTAAGGGGAGGAACTATAAAAGTAATTAAAAAGTGGACTGTACAAACAAATAAAAAGGGGGGAACGTAAAAATAATCAAAAAGGGGAATGTACAAATTAATATAAAGGGGGGGACTGTACAAATAAAAAGGGGGAACTGTACAAATAAAAAAAAAGGGTACTGTACAAATAAATAAAAAAGGAGGACTGTACAAATAAAAAAAGGGGAGTGTACAAATAAATAAATAAAGGGGGACTGTACAAACAAATAAAAAGGGGGACTATACAAATAAATAAAAAAGGGGAGATCTCTGGCGATGCTTATGTAATACAAAATATATTATTTACTTAGTAAATACCTTTTCTTTTCCCATTCCAACTGGCATTGTCTTTCCATCTCTTTTCTTGCCGATTCTCTTTTCTCCTACAATTATATTATTACTAAGAATAAGGGCCATTTTCACGTGTATTTTATGTTAAGGGGTACATTATTCTGAAGGAACTGTCAGTATGTAAGTTGGTACAATTTGGTAGTTTAGTTTTTAAGAATATTTTTCGCACTTTTTTATATATGCGAGCTTGTAAAGATAATTAGACTATTCTGTTATGATTAGTAGATTTTGGTAAAATTTGGTAGTTATCGGTAAATATTGGTAGTTTTTGTTTTTAGGCTTATGTATGTCATACGGTTTTTTAATTTTAAATATGGTAATAAAGGTTACCTGTTCTTCTTTCTGTTTACGCAATAACTCTTCTTGCTCTTTCTTCTGAGCTTCTAGACGCAACTTCTCTCTCTTCTCGGCTTCTTCTCTCTCTTTACGTTCTCTTTCAGCCTGAAATACATCGTTTATAGTGGTTTTTGTTTCAAAAATTAAGTTTTAAATCAAAATTTAACAACATGTTTAAACTAACGAAAAAATTACTAGCTTTTGCCCGCGACTGCGTTTGTGTGGAATTGAACATTAGCTAAGTGAAACATCGAGATCCGTTAAATAGTTTTGGAACGAAACAAACATCCATATATAATCAAACTTCATACTAATATTATAAATAACAAACATTTGTATGGATGTTTGTTTTGTCCAAAAAAAGCTGAACAATAGTCTGGAAGATACCACATAGAAAATGTTACTGTTTGAATTTTCGCGGACGAAATCGTGGACAAAAGCTAGTAAAATATAAAATATTTTTTCCTATTTTCCTAACTACAGTAGAATCTCGATAACTTAAAAACCTCTAATACTTCAAAAAATAATGTTCCCTTCCCATCAGAGCCCAAAACCTCTACAACATAGACCCTTGATAACTTCAAACCTCTAAAACTTAAAATATTTTGTTTCCCTTGGACTTTAACTTATCGAGGTTCTACTGTATATCAAAACTGATGCTAGCATCTGTGGAGATGGACAAACACACACTACTTCTAGACCTTTCTATCTTCTAAATAGCTAGTATTTACCTCTTCCTCCTAGATTGCATTGAAAAATAAAGTTGGTTATAATCTAAGCAAGAATATATAGTGGATCGAAACTGATTTTACAGTCGAAACAGAAACCGAAACCGAACTTTCGGAATTGCTGACGAGAGCAAGTCCGAAACCGAAAGTTTCGGCCGAAAAACCCGAAATATAGTGTATTTTTGTATCTATTATTTCTGAACGACAGATCAAACGTTGAAATTAATATTGTATTTTCAAGAGATATGAATTTATTTTGTTTTTAGTAAAATAAAAATTAAAAAACCAGCTTTTCAATAAAAATAGACTTGAAATAACGCACAAAAACTCACGAACACTCCAGTTTCGATAGATCCGAAAGTTTAGATTACATTTTGACCGAAACCGAAACTGTTGCCGAAACTAAATTTAAGACCGAAACAGAAACCGAAATTTGGGTCGGACACTAAATACCCTGTTTTAGGGGTTTTAATGTGTTTTTTTCTAACTTCACCTGGAAATAGTCAATAGTTCTTTGTACATGGGGTAAACAGGCTTAGTATATAGGGAGTATATATTGGTATATAGGGAGGGGGGAAATAGAATTTATCGCTGTTTTGTTGTAAAATTTACTTATTTTCATTAATATTTACTTGGTTTTAAGTTACCTTTTCTTTCATATGAGCGTCAGCTAATTGCGATCTCCTTCTTTCTAACTCTGCTTGTCCTCTTGCCATATTCTCTCGTCTTCTCTCTTCGTAGGACTTCGCGCTACTCGTGCTTGTTACTGATTCACGTCTAAAATAATAAATAGAAGATACTTTAAATACAATAAGAACAATAAAAGTTCTATATAAAAAATATAGCGCCTGTTGGAATAAAATAGCAAAGTTAGCGCCTTGTAAAATAAATTAGCAAATATTTTGTCTTATGGCTATTTTTAGAATATTTGGGATTTGAAATCAATTTATTTAATGATTTTACTACTTTTTTGGAGTAACTTGTTTATTTAAGTGTTGGATTGAAAGGAGAGTAAGTTGGTTACTTACCTGAAGGTGGGAGGTATAAGTTCAGGTGGTAACTTAGCGGGCACAGGATCTCCATGAGTCGCTCTCTCACACAAATACATAGCTAAAACAAATTCCTCGCAGCCTGAAACAGGTATAAAAAAACAATCAAAACCCTTGTATAAATTGTAAGTTGAAATAAACAATAACAATAATACAATTGTCAAATAAGCAAGTTAAAAATTATAACGAAAATAGCATTTAAACATTTTTTGCTATCTGTACGCAAACAGCGTTTGTTTCGAGTAATCTCCGTAACGGCTCAAATATAGGTTACTTTTACAATTCCGCGCTGTTTAAATGGCGAATCGCTACCTCTACGAGCGTAACGATTTTACGAGAAAGTAGCCGATAGAAAAACACAGGAATATTATAGACGACCTTTTTTTTTCTCACCAACTGTTATGGATTTATAAAAAGGCCGGTTTATAACAAACGAGCTGTTGCCCGCGACTTCGTCCTCGTGGTATTCGAAAACATACGAACTATATAAATAAGAAAAAGCTACGTATCCCTCGAACCGGACATTTCTCGGGGATGAACCTCATCCCATGTGTACTCCACACTTTGTTTTATATCTGTGCCAAATTTCAATAAGATATGTTGAACCGTTGCAGAATGATCGAGTAAACATTAAACAAACTAAATTAATGTATCCCACGGGAACCGTAACTATTCCCGGAATAAAATGTAGCCTATGTGTTCTTCCAGACTATGCTCTAAACCTGTGCCAAATTTCATGGAGTTCAGCCGTTTAGGCTACAAACGCTTACAAACATTCATCTAAACTTTCGCATTTATAATATTAGTAAGAAGTAAGATGTAAAATAAAGCAACTGACACTTTAAAAAAAAGGTGAAACCGAAGAAATATGAAGACGATTAAACATATATAAAGTTATTTTTATGTTTACAACACCAACGAAGGTAACTTACCAAGTTTCCCATCAGCGTCCAGATCAGCGAGTGCCCATATCTGTGCCAGCGCGGGCTGCGGCAGCCGCGACTGCAGCATCAGAGCCCGCGCCTGCGCCCCCGACACCCACCCAGTCTTCGCGCGGTCGGTTACGTTAAACAACTGAGTGTATCTTCAAATACAGGGAAAACCACATAATACTATCTATACTATTATAATAAAGCGAAAACACACACTTCTTTGTTGCCTAAGATGTCAGCAATTACAGCATATTTTTTAATAATTCTTTGTGTAGGAATTAGTCCTACACTTACGTCAAGCTTTAGACTATGTATTTTCACGCCATTAAACACAAGGGGTTAATATTTTGGATAAAAACCCTAATGTGGGAAAGAGACCATTAGTTACTGCTAACATCAGACAGCAAAATTGCCATAGTAAGGTAATTGGTATTTTGACATTTGCAATTAATTATTTGACACATGTAAACTATAAAATAACATTTTCATAAATTGATGCGGATGAAGTCGCGGAGGAACAGCTAGTAGTTAATCAAACTATGGATACTGTTTGAACAGTGTTAAACTTGAAAATGTAAGACTTAAGGCTGAATATCCCTAAAAGCGTCAAGTTAAACAGATTTTGGTGTAAGTAAAATTTGTCTCTTTACATTTAATTAAATATACAATACAATAAGTACCCAAAATTTATCGAAAACAAAAACACAATATACACAAGCAAAAAAAGTTGTTTATTATAAAAAAAAACCTTATTAGTTTAATTTTAGATAGCGCCTGTTGTTATAAAATAGCAAAATTTATAGCGCCTTATAATATTTATGAGCAAAAATTTAATTTAGCAAAAACAATAAATTACACAAAATAAAAAAAACTCCATAACATTAAAAATATAAGAAATCGTATATTTATTATTGGTATTTTACTTACTTAAGTTTCTGCGGTTGTGGTATCCCCCATTCCACAGCGGGAGGGGGTGTCATCACCCCCATTGGGGATTCCGCTGGACTTCCTACTAAAGAACCTATCAATACAAAAAAAAAATCATTACATATCTATACTAACATTAAAAACATATTTATATACTAGCTGTTCCCATGCGGCTGTCAAAATGACATTTGCAATTGATAATTTGACACTTGTAAACAATTGTGAAGTCGCACGGAAACAGCTAGTTTTAAAAAAAACAATAAAAGCTCTGAATACACTTACCAGGTTTAGAAAAGGAATCACTTTTGACAGCTGTAATAGGTGTGGATGTCACCGGTTGATTTGGAATCGAACCCGCGACCGCATCACTAGTTTTAGGAGGGCTACTAATTGTTGAACCAATTGTAGTCCCGGTTGGTATCGGTTGGGGTTGAGATGATGGGATGAGTGGAGTTGGACCAATAAGTGGTTGAATCGTTCCAACTAATGGTTGGGTTGGTTGAATTGGGGCTGTATTGATGAGTGATTGAGTTTCCGACATTGGGATTAATGGTTGAGTTGAACCTATAATTGGTTGAGAGCCGATTATCGGTTGAGAACCTATTAATGGTTGAGTTGTTAATGGTTGGGATGTTGTTGGTTGAGTTTGACTTATTAATGGTTGATTGATCGATGCGGTTGGGATTAATGGTTGGTTAGATATCAATGGTTGTGTTTGTGGTGGTTTTACACCGGAAATTAGGTCCGGTACGGATGGTTTTTGTTGGATGACAGGTGAAGGTTGTGGTGCTGATGGGCCTGTGTTGATTAATGGTTGAGAACCGAAATCTCCGAGTAGAGATTGGTTGGATTGGATTGGTTGTGCGGATGGGATTGGTTGAGTTGGTAAACCTGAGATTAATTGTTGAGATTGGGGTGGGATAGTTGGCATTGGAGGGATGGGGGGTTTTGCTGGTGGGGCGAATTGTTTAGGTCCTGAAAGAGATTGTTACAGATTATTAAATTAATTACAAATATAGATAAAACAAGATATATTGGATAATTTACCTGTAGGACTTAGAGAAGCGAGTAAAGATGGTGGTAAAACTTTAGGTATTTCAATACCATGGAGTTTGAGGTTGATTATCTGAAAATTATAAAAAAAAAACATAATAGTTTTCACTTAAGATATTAAAGTAATTATTACTTTTATTAGGAGACTAAAATTATATTCACAAAGTATTTTTTTTTAAGTTCAGTATATTATTTTAAAACAAACTTTTGCCTTCGACTTTGTCCGAGCATAATTAAATAAAATTGAGTACTTTATGTGTTCTTTAGGACTGTTTATCTTCTAAATATATGACAATCTTTATTAGTATTGGAAAAAAAATTAAATGACTAATATAGTAGCAATTACATAGAAATCCTAGTAACATTATAGTAGAACCTCGGTAACTTCAAAAAATATGTACCCTTCCCATCGGAGCCCAAAACCTACAACATAGACCCTTGGTAACTTAAAACCTCTATAACTTAAAATATTTTGTGTTTCCCTTGAACTTTAGCTTATCAAGGTTCTACTATATATGCATGTATGTTTGTTTGTAACCTAAACTGAACGAATCTCGGCTTATGTCATACATGTAGCGGACAGTCTGGAACACGGGCAACTCTAATTATTTTTAATTCCCAGACAAGTCATGGGAAATTTAGTATATTATACCTTACCTTACAAGCGATAGAGAACTCTTTAAGATCTAGTTTCCCATCTGCATTAGTGTCCGCCAAAGACCAGATTTGGCCGAGTATCGGTGGAGGTAATTGGGACTGAAAGACAAGGAAAAGATATTAACAGTGGTAGAGCCCGCTTTAACATCTTAGCACTGCAGGGCACCACACAGAAAACAGGCGTGAAGTGGAAGCAATTCCGTGTTTCGTCTGATGAGTGTGGTGCCGGAGGCATAGTTTTAGTCTCCTTTCTTTCCACCTTTTTCTTAAGACGAAATGATGGGAAAGAAAAGTAGATTAGACGGTGGAGACGCATAGGAAAGGGAAATGTCCTGTTTATGTGTGTCTCCTCCGTCAATAAAGGGTAGGCAATGCTGCAATTGCGGATGTTTATGGGCAGCGGTCGCTTCCCATTTCAGTTACTCCCTTCTTCATCACCTTTCACACAATACATATCTTTCTATGTCTACCTCTACCATTTTACCTCCAGATTTATAACTAACATCCTTCTGACATGCAATCCATCCCTCATAACATGCCCATAACATGCTCTTTTACTCCTTTTCTCTACCACTAGGACTCTTAACCTTGCTCTACTTTACTTATTTCATTTCTTCATGTAAAGAACATCCTATGATGAAACCATCATAAATCCAACATCATGAAAAAACGTATTTGCAATATAAGAAATAGAATTTGAAATAAAAAATTAAACACCAAAGTTAGAATCTCATTTGTCTTTCTTTTGTTTTTAAAGCCTTATTTCATCATTTTTAAATTTTTTTTTTAACTTACTTGTAACATGAATCTCTTTGCTTGCTCTCCAGTGAGGGTGCCATTGATGGGTCCCAGGTTGCGGAAGTGCTCGGCAAACTTCGCATGCTCGTGTGGTTGGATAACCCAAGGGTCTCCTGCCATCCTATAAATTATTTTATAAGTTAAAAGTTATAAAAATGTTAGGAACATTTTATAACTGGATATTTCTTACACACAGATGCGATTTTTTTACTTAATCTTATATCAAAAGTTATATAAAAGGACAATCAATTAGTTAATTTTATTATCAAGTATTGTTACAATTTTTCAATTCAGTTTGTCGTATTTATTTTTAAAGGACTTTTAGAAATAAAAGAATATGAGCTGTTATTGGACAGTGAGAGGTATATAACATGAATTTTAAAATTAATCAATCAAATTTAATTTTTCTTGTGAATTTAGACCTCTGTAATTTTAATCGTATAATAATGTAAATTTAATCGAGGATTTATTATAATTTCCGATGTAATATGATTGTGAATATCGGCGGGAATTAAAGTCAAGCTTTATTTGTATCTTTACAAAGAAAATTGAACGTTAAAAATGGTGAAAACCTTAAAGTGAGCAAAAATTCAACTTAAGGGAAGTGTTAGTACTTATTCGTGATATTGCTTTAATAGACATTTTAAAAGGAATTAAATAATACTATTGTGTTAGATTTACTTACGTTTCTGATTAGATAATAGTCTTCTACAAGTAAAACGCCCCTTGAATAAATGGGTGAGAGTCAAAGATATCGAATCGAAAGTCGGATTTTGTATTGATCCGGAGAGAATTGTCAAAAAGCAAACTTGACAGCTGCGTTCATAAACTTTTACTTTTAGTTAACCAAAAAAAATCCATTGATAAATCATTTTATTTTTATTTATTCTGATTAAAAAACTTCGTTAAATATTGTGCACAATATTACAAAATAAATCTCATGTTTAATCCTGCATTTTTAAATAAATTAAACATCGACACAAACCGAACGTTCGAAACTTACAATATTTTATGAAAACGTCAACTGTCAAAAGTCTTGTCTTGTTTGGGAGGCAATAATGTACAGCCACGATAATGCACGACCCAATAATGCACGGCCCAATAATCCGTGTACAAACAAAGGATTTTATTTTAAAAAATTAACATTTATTATTTTAGTGTTGCCCGAAAGAAATGTTTTAAATTCTTTACGTCAGTGTCTCGGTTTTCAAATATCTTTCGAGTTGATAATGTATTTTATGGTAATATGTTTCCTGGACATTCTTACATATATTTTTCGATGTGTAAGTTCCACAATACTTTTACAAATGCGATCGTAAACCGCAAGACAAGAAAATGTTTAATGTCATAATCCAAAATCCATTGTTCATTTAGACAGAATTCAATTCAAGGGTACGCAGGCATGCTGAATCCATGCATTAAGATTAAGTCTTCCTACCCCTCTGGGTTGGGGGCGTTATAGGTAGTTATTGTTTAAATATCTGTGGTTTAGTTCAAGTTTTCAATGTTGCCATTGATATAAAAACGTGAAGCATATTTAATTAAAGTTAGATTCAAATGTATTTATAACACTATAAAAATAAACTTATGTGAATACGAGGGGTCACGAAATCATAAAATTACGTAAAATATCATTTATTTATCAAATAAGTAAAGTAATAATTCTAAAATTATTTTCAGTCAAACTCATTTAAATCCAATGGAGTCATCAAATCAATAAAATATAAAACATAATTTGATAATAATTCAAACTAAACCAAAGTAACGTTTTAAGTATAAAAATATAACTTTAGTAAATATCTCACTTAGGATTTAAAAATCCTAACTTTACTATAGAAGCATAATTGATATGCTTTTCTGTTCCTAAATGTCTGTCATAGCCTCGTTTTGAAATAAAAGAGGATTTACACAAATCACATTTATAATTTCTCGTCTTCAAATGAACCGCCTCTGTATGAAGCAATAGTCTTTGGTACGTTGCAAATGTGTTCTTACATACAGGACATTTGCAGAGCATATAATTCATATGATATCTTGTATGTTGAATCATACTAATTCTATGGAATCATACAACCACCTCGAGGGAGAGTGTCGTCACCGCGTCCCCCGCGCCCGCAGGTACCGCGCACGGATCTCAGCCAACACTACACAAATAAACTTCACTTTTTTAATTAATTTTATCTATACTATTATAATAAAGCGTAAACACACACTTCTTTGTTCCCTAAGATGTCAGCAATTACACCATATTTTTGAATAGTTCTTTTTTTAATAAAAACCCGTATAATATAAAAGTACTAGCTGTTCCCGTGCGGCTTTACCCGCATGAAATTATGTAAAATTTTATTGTATTGTTTACATTTGTCAAATTATCAATTACAAATGTCAAAATGACATGACATGACGACATTCTTGATTCCTTGATGTTGGCAGCAACTTATAGTCTCTTTCCCACATTAGGGTCTTTATTCAAAATATTTACCCCCTTAGTTTAATAGCGTGAAAATATATAGCCCTAAGCGTGACGTAAGTGTAGGGTTTTTCATTAAAAAAAATATTATTCATAAGTATGATTGTATATTATATTTGCATAATTGAACCAATCTGTATTTTGAATTACGTAGTTTCAGTTTTATTTCTTTAATAAATCGCAATTAATGTTACATTATTGACTGCTTCTGCAGAGGTGAAGCCCTTCGCCTCCGCATCCGCATCTGGTTCCGTTAAAATAGCCTCCGTTACAACTCTAATATCAACCATAAAATAATCATATAAAATTGCAATTTCCTTATTAAAAATGAAGACAAACAGTAGCTAAAGTTAAAATAGAGGTAATATTAAAAAAAAATCTAAAAAAATTCCTAATGTCTGAATTCTTTATTTCGACAAATGTTAACTTTTATATTGATTTTATTTGATCTCAGTTGTATGAATAAATTATAAATGGCGTTAAATATTAAGGAGTAATGTTATTTAATTCGTCGTATAACGTAATGTACATAACCAGTAATAAAGTCTTCGCAAATGAAAGTTTTTTTTTATCCCTGTAAACGTCACAGCAATGAAACTTGTCAGCAGAGCGAGCTTATTGGAATATTATCATGGTCATATTTGTTTAGTAAATATCATTAAATCAAACGACAATATAAGTTTAAGAAGCACAAATTTAATTCCAGGAGGAACTTTTAACACGTGAATTAGCATAAAGACAATCTCTCAATCTGTTGACAGCAGTCAAAGAGTATAGAATAAAACAGACACTATAACGTTACTGTACTATCAAAGATCAAATAATCATTACTGTTTTGATTTATGATTTGACACTTAAACATATTTGTTCGGTACAGATCGTACTGGTTCGTCATATTCGGTGGCGAACATAATTTAAATTTCGCGCCTCGCGTTTAGTGCGGGTAAGCGCGCCTATTTTATTTTTCTCGCACGGACAGGTAGATGGAGAAACCCTCTCCACTACGGACGGCCGCGGGGCCTGCGGAGAGGGGTGCGACAAAAGGTCGGAATCGAGCAGCCAAGCGGGACGGTCGCGAACACTTGTGCGGATTAGAGTTGCTCTTTGTATAACGCGAAGACACAACAGGTGTGTCTCGGTAGCGAACGGGGTCACTAAATTCGGTTTCGCGTTCGAAATTACTGGTACATCTTCAGGCAGCATCGCTGGGCCTAGACTTGACTGAAGTAGACTTTGAGTCGATTGACACTGACTGAGACAAGACACCTGCAGGAGGTGAGGCAATTCATCGAGCTGGTGAGTACCATTTTCCCCTTTTCGTTTACAATATTATGCCCTCCGGTGCAATCGTAGTTCAAGGGTAGGTTGTGCCGCGGGACCCGAACCCCATTGTACGGCACAAATCGATGGTAGCAGAGCGTGGTTAGGTGACACGTAGTTTATAACCGCGTGGTTATATCCGGGTTATGCGTGTTATTCGGGTACATATTGCATCGGTTGGCATAATATTGTAACGTCATTACCACGCGGAATATAACAAATGACCGCTTATTTGTAATATTCCATACGCCGTACAATATAAAAGTGAGGTATAATTTGGTTTGTTTTGTAAAAAATTATGTTGTACGTTTTGTTGCGTAACATTATTAACACGGCGATTAGGGTTCGGTTATTCATTTTGTATAATTTAGATAATTTAGTGTTTTTTGTAACGGTTTTTTCTAGCGTGTTTTAAATAAGGGTTTTTTATATTTGCATAACGCGATATGCAATTTTCGAGTTTCGACTTTCGAGTTTTCGATAAGCGATATGCGTTATGCGCTATGTGCTATGCGCTTAGCACTATGCGCTATTTGCATAAAGCGAAATGCGATTTTCGAGTTTCGACTTTGGAGTTTTCGATAAGCGATATGCGCTATGGGCTATGCACTATGCGCTATGCGCTATTTGCATAA
>NW_013525324.1:303-784 GCF_000836215.1 Papilio polytes | reverse complement strand
GTTTTAAGCCTAATAACTGAACTGTGGACTCTGTCACAAAGGATGCTTGTGATCCTTGATCTAATAAGCACCTTACATCAAAAAGAGTTCCGTTATTAGATTGTGCCTTAATCAACGCAGTGGCTAGCAAAACTTGAGCATGACTACTCGAAAAACAACTTACCACGTTGGTGGACTCGCTATTTGAGGTAGCAGCTGGTAAATTCTCAACATGATGGGCTGAACTACCTTCCTTACTACCATTGGAGACATTCTTGAGATGGAGAAGAGTGTGGTGTTTCTTACTACAAAAACGACAACGATTCGATTGCCGACATGAATATACGGAGTGATTAGCATTCATACCATTAAAACATAAATTGTGTGTTTGGACAAACTTACGACGCTTCTATATCTTGATGACCAAATTTCTTACAATTGGCCAACCGATGATTTTCTTGACAAAAAAGACATGAAGGAGTGGTTACAAAAGTGGATGCAT
>NW_013525324.1:0-194 GCF_000836215.1 Papilio polytes | reverse complement strand
TGTTTACGTGACTCACTGTCTAATTTCTGACACAAAATATAAATAATAAGAATATCCCAATCATCAACTTTAATACCTAAATTTTTTAACGTATTCAAACATTCATTAGACGTATCAAGAAGTTCCTTTAAGCCATTAGACGATTTAACCTGTAAATATTTTTGATTCATAAACCTCTTTAAAATACAATTTGC
>NW_013525323.1:0-544 GCF_000836215.1 Papilio polytes | reverse complement strand
TCGTATCTATTTTATTTTTCAGTTCCTCATGTTGCGCTGCAAGGAAAGCTATAGACTTTTCTATATTGCTATTTGAAGTTTTAATTTCGGAAAGAGTAGGAAAAATCTTTTTTATGTCGCTACTCTGTGCCGCCAACATGGAGGACATCATTTTCTTCATCTCTTCTCTAAAGGTGGTAAAATCAACTTCACAGTCCGGCTCTCTGCCTTTCCTATTACGATGAGAGACATATACGGGTGATGGTAGCTCTTGTATAATATTTGACTCCGAAACAGATGTGTTATTCAATGCCGCGTCCATTATTTCTAACATCCACGGTGAATACTAATCTCAAAATGCAACACTCAACAGAATTTGTTCAAATTAAAATTTTCTAATAAAATTTTATGAACAAAAAGTCTTCTCCCTAGTAGGATTAGAACGCAGTGCATTACCGCGCGCAAGCGCAACGATGCTAATTCCGCCTGTTACAAATTAGTCCAGTCGGCGCTTTGTGCACATTAGTGAAATTTTAAACTGTTATCGAGATTTATTATTTTAAAA
>NW_013525322.1:0-1195 GCF_000836215.1 Papilio polytes | reverse complement strand
CTTTAGATAATGCCTAACCTGAGATAATGAATGGCATGATCAAATTCAGTCACACGGATGTAAGATTACCAATGTAAAATTTCATCAGAAAAGACCGCGTCTGCCTTCAACACGTGGACGCCTGTAAGCGTTCAGATGATACCGAAGCCTCTTTAATTATAAAGCAGGGTTCCGTATTAATAACATCTTCCCGATCCATGAATGGAGTGACACCTCTTGCTGTAACATCTCTTATAAAACTGTTATTTGTTTCGTCTTCGTGGAATACGGCATTGTGGTAAAGTAAATTTAATAAACTACATAATGAAATTTTGTTATGACAACATAATTAAAAATTGTTTTAAACTTACATAAAGAGCATGTGCACACCGGAAATAAAATTGTTCCACACCTCAATTTATAGTTGAGAAACTAAACAGTTGAATTGGCTGCAAAACAATCGACAATCGCACAACAGTTGTGCGATAGTTTATTGAAAGTTGCGCCCGCTCTAAATCTAACTGTAATTTCAATATCTCGCGACGGATCTCCAAAACCAATTTATCGTTTATATTTATCTGAATGAGTAATAAATGTAGTACTCGGATGTAAAATTCGTGTATTTCAAAGAACGCTGTAAACGCGTGGTACACAGATAAGATAAGCTTTTTTTATTTTAAATATAAATAATACCATAAAAATTACTTAATAAATACAGTCAGCATTCGACATCCTTTCCTTTTCGTATGTGTTAATTTACACAACGTTATTACGGTAAAGGAAACATCGTGATGCAAACTATATCGGCGAAGAAATTCAAAGATATGTGTGTAGTCGAACAACACGCATAGGGCTTGCGTGGTTGACTATGGCATAGTCACCCCTAACTTAAGTTAGGCATTGGGAACGTATGCTGAGATGACGTAGCTGAAAGTTTTGATTTTAAAGAGGCTTTCTACTTACTTCAATCTAATAGAAATAAAAAATCTTAAACATAAAGATAATTAGGCTATCCAATTAAGTTAACATTACGTATTTCACGTAAGCTGTAAAGATATAAGTTTCAGGAAAAAACCGTGCTTTTCACTACAATGCCACATTATGCGTTTAACCAGTGCTGGCGTTTAGGCAGGGCGCAGTTGGACAACCGCCCAGGACGCCGTCATATCAGCTGGTAGAAGGGGGCACCGAAACAAATCTCGCCCAGGGTTAGTAG
>NW_013525321.1:0-507 GCF_000836215.1 Papilio polytes | reverse complement strand
TCTGCCATTTATTTACTTTGTATTGAAGTGCAAAATATTTTTTTTTAATAAAAATTAAGTAACAACCGAGTCTCATGTTTAGTGCTTAATTTTAACCATCTTCCCAAAGGAGGAGGTTATCAATACTTTTTTTTCATATATCGTCTAAGTTGTAAACTGCAAACCTATACTAATAAAGAGAAAGATTTGTATTTTTGTATGTATTGAAATAACTAGTGGGCCGATTACAAAAATTCTTTTACTATCAAATAGTTACGTTATGAGTAACATAGGCAATCATTTTTTTTAACGCGGGCGAAGTCGCGAGCATCAGCTAGTATGCTTTCATTGTTGAATTAATTTGTAAACATCCTGTGTATTAAAAGTATACTTTAAGTAAATCCATAGACAATCAATGCACAATTTTATTAAAGCACTGGCCAGTTATTTTGTTATACTTTCTTTATGCCAGTGGATGTATATTTTGTTTATGTAATTATAAATGCCACCTAAGCAATTGCGTCAGAA
>NW_013525320.1:0-1471 GCF_000836215.1 Papilio polytes | reverse complement strand
ATCCAACTGCACCTGGTGCCGAAGATGCTGGCGCCACTGGTGAGCCTGTGGGTGCCAAGCGCGTACGTCGTCTCCTTCAAGCTGGAGACGGATGAGAACCTCCTCGTGCCGAAAGCGCGCTCCGCATTAGAGAAATACAAGCATAAGGTAACATCAAAAATTGAATCTTTGAAATAGTAACATTGACCAATATTTAATGATAGGTAGTCTTTGTTGCAAAATCGGTAGCCACTAATAGACCGAAGTGAAAAAAATTACTTGACCAAACCAAGGCCCACAAAGGGCTGTAGAGCTAAGGAAGAAGTCTTTGTTGCAAGGGGAAAGGGGGTGGTAACTATTCCCCCTCCCACCTCTCGAGGATCGAAAAATGTAAAATATATATAAAATTTACTTAGATAAGTATATATCAATGGAATCTAGGCACTCCCCACCCCTTTAAAGCTAGCATAACCCCCTAAGGCTGGCAACGCCCGTATCTTTATTGTTTGAAGAATTGCTTAATGAAAGAGTTTAGTCAAACATATTTAAAAACTATGTATCTTTTAAAGGAGATAATTATTATAGCTAGCCTTCAATCTTTCCTTAATGCTTTATTATCCTGATAAAAAAAAACCCGATGAGAAGGTGGATATTTTATGAGAAACTTGTTTCCTATTCGTATAAGTTACAAAAGATTTTTTTGTAGATGGTGGTAGCGAACCTCCTGCAGACTCGGCATCACCGCGTGGTGCTGGTGAAGCCTGATGCAAGCCAGGAGATCCTCCTCACCAGGGAGGAGGTACACGCAGGTATGACAACACATAACTTTAAAAAGTTATAAGTAATCTTTTTTTAAGGGCTGGAGTAGTGTAGTGCTTTTTTGTTCTTCGTTTCTCAAATAAATTAATCCGAAATTCAGCTGTTCACTATTTAGATATAATTTTTTTTAAAGAAAAATCTTTCAAATAATTATACCTTTATCTCTAGTATGAACTCGATTTGTGCCTTTGCCATATAACAAAAAGAAAAAATATAAAACATTATCCATACTACATGTAAAAAGCCATTGTGTGCTTTTGCCTTTTTATCAAATAAAAAAAACAAATGGCCAGTATGAACTGCCAGTTCCAAACATCCATACTAAATGTAAGAAGCCGTCGTGTGACTTTGCCTTTTTAGCCAATAAAAAAAACAAATGGCCAATGTGAACAGACAGTTCCAAACATACATACTAAATGTAAAAAGCCATTGTGTGACTTTGCCTTTTAATCCAATAAAAAAAAAACAAATAAATAGCCAGTGTGAAAAGACAGTTCCAAACATACATACTAAATGTATGAAGTCTGTGCCTTTGCTCTTTTATAAATTTAAAAAAACAATAAAAAATACCAGGTGTGGACATCGAGGCGTCGATAGTGAGTGAGATAGTGCGCCTTCATACGGTGCACCTTGGCGGGCCGAGCGTCCCCGCCGCGCGCTGAGTGTCGCGCGG
>NW_013525319.1:0-2861 GCF_000836215.1 Papilio polytes | reverse complement strand
GTCAATGAACCGAAACACTTAGTTGCTCGCAGACGGGTATCAATTACTGAATAAATTAGTATTTGGGTTCAGGTGGCTTGTATTGTCATTGGGCAAATAATTCGTGTAAATTTTATTCAGCACGTATGCTAAAGTTTCGCCGTAAAATAGCTTTTTACATGTAAAAGCTAGCACGATGTAAAGTTCATTTTTTTTATTAAATAAGCTAGCTTTCGCCCGCGACTCGAAATCGACGCGAAAATAAATAACTCTATCACACCTTAAATACGGAGAATTATACTTAAGTACTTAAATAGCCTGAGCGTCGGTGGCTCAGTGGTTTAAGCACTTGACTTGTAATCTACAGGTCTTGGGTTCGAATCCCGGTGTAACAATGTGATTTTCGATTTTTCGAATTTTCATATGTACATAATTTACCAGACATTCTTACGGTGAAGGAAAACATCGTAATGCAAACTGCCCATCTCGGCGAAAAAAATTCAAAGTTAGTGAAGTCAACCAAACCCGCACTGAGCCAGCGTGGTTGACTATGGTTGACCCTAACTTTAGGGTAGGCCCCGAGCCTCTCGGTGGGGACGTATAGTGAGCTGGTAATGATGATGATGACTTAAATAGAATATAAATATCTTGGTCATCAATATTAAGGTATTTAGTTACATCTGGTAGGACTAGAGGGAACAGATGAATTTTATTTCCCGTTTTAAAGTTTAGTTAAGTACGAGTATAGTTATATAAAAATCTCAATATTAAATCTATACTATGATAATAAAGCGTAAACTCACACTTCTTTGTTGCTTAAGTCAACAATTACAGCATATTGTAGAATAATTCATTTTTTAATAAAAAGGCCTACACTTACGTAACGCTTTAGGCTACATATTTTCACGCCATTACACTTAGGGGGTAAATATTTAGGATGAAAACCCTAATGTGGGAAAGAGACCATAAGGTGCTGCCAACATCAAGGAAGCAAAATTGACATGCTTTGTCATCATGTCATGTCATTTTCACATTTGCAATTGACTTTGACAAATATAATCAATAAAACAGTTTTCATAATTTTATGCGAATGAAGTCGCACGGGAACAACTAGTACATAAATAAATATGTAACATTATTAACACAAACCTGCTTATCTAACATGTGACCCTGGTGAACACGTACGTGAATGTACATTTTTTTTCACGGTCTCGGGTTATCTTGAATGACCTTAAATTTTTATATTATATTAATAAACGACATCTAGCGATAGAAATTTAAATGTAATTTTATATAGATTTGTAGCACTTTTGATACTTTTGTATATTACATAAACCATTTAATTAACTAATAAGAATTATTTGTTAAGAGCCATTTATTCTAGCACAGATTTAAAGGGCAAGAGAAAGAAGTTAAAAAAAGAGCGAGATAGATACATCTGCAGGAATCGTTCAGAAATGAGTTTGATATCTCACAGAAAGCAATAATAATCTTCAGCCACAATCACTTGTCGTTTAAGGACTTTCTTATTGGTAGTAAAATTTAATTAGTTCTTTAACATATTGAGCCTACTGAAGTAGTAATTAGTTAAAATTCCTATTACTATATGTTTACTATATGTTTACGTAATCCATTCATTTAAATACATAGTAAAGTTTAGTTTGTTGTCTGTATATCTGCGCTTCCTCGTTTGTCAAACGGGCTTGTGATCAATCGCGTTTGATTTACTGCAGCATCGTCGTGCTTAGGTGGGTTGACGCACTGATGTTACGTCACTACTACTATTCAACTGTGCACACCTTACACTAACTATTACTAACTAACTATTTAGTCTCACTTTGATTCCTATTTTTTTTTTTAATTTCCACAAAGTGCATTTTCATACATTTATGTTTGAATACTTGGTGCCATTAAACATATAATGTTTGTATTGGCACTGCACAGTTCTCTTTACAATGAAAGGGTCAAATAACTTAACCATGCAAAATACAACCGAAATCTAAATAAATAATTGTACTACCGATGACATTTTATTATAAATCGTTATGAAATGTCATTACTTATCGCATTGGTCTTTTTTGACCGACTTCCCAAAAGAAGGAGGTACTCAATTCGTCTGTATGTTTTTTTTTTAATTTTTATGAGTTATGCCGTAACACTCCGCCGCTAGTGGACCGATTTTGATAATTCTTTTTTTATCCGAAAGGTAATGCTTTTTGGTTGATTTTCGGAGTCAAAGACTACGACGTAGTTAAATAGTAGCTCAAAATCGCGCGACAAAATTTCGGGTCATTTTTTAATAACAGATAGGTTTGCTGTCAATTTAGAATATATGCTTGAAATACACCTATGAGCTTATATTGAGGGGAGCACACTACTCGATTTTTAGTTGTGCTACTAAATAGTTGAATTGGCTGCGATACAATCGATAATCGCACAACAATTGTGCGTTTAGTCAAAGACGTGCACCCGCTCTAATACTAAATGTGTTCATGTTTTCATTATGTAGTCTAAAGTGAAACTTTAGTGACTTTATTCGAATTCATATATTATAAATATTAGAGACTGGCTGTTCCAGCAGCATGAAATTATAAACACTTAATTTTATTGTTCACCTTTGTTAAATTCTCAACTAGAAATACCAAAATTACCGTTACTATAATCCTTCCTTAATGTTGGCAGCTTGTAGTTTATGGTCCCTTTCCCACATTAGGGTCCTTATCCAAAATATTTACCCCTAAGTTTAATAACGTGAAAATATATAGCCTAAAGTAAGTATAGGACTTTTTAATAAAGAATCATTCAAAAACATGCTATGATAACTGACATCCTACGCCACGAAGTAGTGTGTTACGCTTTATTATATTAGTATAGATATATAT
>NW_013525318.1:0-564 GCF_000836215.1 Papilio polytes | reverse complement strand
GCTATGCGCTATTTGCATAACGCGATATGCGATTTTCGAGTTTTGAATTTCGAGTTTTCGATAAGCGATATTGCGTTATGCGTTATGCGATATGAGTTATGCGTTATGCGCTATGCGCTATCCACTATGCGCTATGCGCTATTTGCATAAACCGAATACGATTTTCGAGTTTCGACTTTCGAGTTTTCGATAAGCGATATGCGTTATGCGCTATGCGCTATTTGCATAAACCGAAATGCGATTTTCGAGTTTCGACTTTCGAGTTTTCGAACAGCGATTTTCGAGTTTTGACTTTCGAGTTTTCGATAAGCGATATGCGTTATGCGTTATGCGATATGAGTTATGCGTTATGCGCTATGCGCTATGCACTATGCGCTATGCGCTATTTGCATAAAGCAATATGCGATTTTCGAGTTTCGACTTTCGAGTTTTCGAACAGCGATATGCACTATGCGCTATGCGCTATGCACTATGCGCTATGCGCTATTTGCATAACGCGATATGCGATTTTCGAGTGTTGACTTTCGAGTTTTCGATAAGCGATATGCGTTATGCGTTATGCGA
>NW_013525317.1:0-586 GCF_000836215.1 Papilio polytes | reverse complement strand
GGCTGACGTATTCACGTTCGAAACAGAGATTCAAAAACATATACAGAGCAGACATAGCTAACTAGTTAACGCTATCTATTGACAGCCTCGAAACCACATGTCAATATAATTATTTGTATTTAATTATCAATAGGTATTATTAAAAAGTATTTAAATGTTTATATTTTGTTTTGTGGCACTGTTTAGTTTATCTTATAATAAAAGATGGAGCTTATTATAATTTTCGAAATTGTCAATACAAGGTGGCGTACAAATTTGACAACTGACATATTACCTTTCAGAGGAAATACCGGTGAAAAAATTTTGTTCACTATGCCCAGTCTATATATTTCTTAAATGTCTATGGTTTCAATGTAAGGACGCTTCAAAATAACAGAGATGTTTGATCGGATTGTTAGAGTGGTTTCGAATTTGCAAATGCGAAATGCGACTGCAGAAATAGCGAGGAGCGGTACAGTGCGGCGCGCTTATTTTTATACCCGAATGACCTCAGTTCATGAATGTAGTGCCAATGTCACTGTAACTGGGTCTATGTCAGGCGACCGCGCGGCCTCTGCTAGCGCACCGCGCGCCCCACGCCCCACGC
>NW_013525316.1:0-2429 GCF_000836215.1 Papilio polytes | reverse complement strand
CCAGAATTAATAAAGTAATCTAAGCACTATCTGGGCCAGCGTGGTTAACTATGGCCTAGTCACCCCTGATTAGGGTAGGCTCCGAGCCCCTGGGTGGGGACATATAGTGAGCTGGTGATGATGATGATAATGAAGCACTATGTAACTCTTTATTTCCGTATCCCCATTTGCAATTATTAAACAAGGTTAAAGTATTGTTAAGCTAAAATAATTTTGAAACAGTGTTAACTCTTTATTCCAATCGTATTTATGAATACAGGTTTCTACTAAATGCAGAGCCTTCGTGCATTTAAATACTGTTTTGAATTCGTTGATTTATCTATTTTTATAATAAAATTGGAGTGTCTGTTTGTAATATCAAAAGAAAAATTCCAGATATAGGGATATATATGATGTATTTGCGATGCATATAACGAAAATAGCATTTTTTTTGTATGTCTGTCTGTCCGCGAGCCGCGTTTGTTCCGGGTAATCTCCGAAACGGCTGGGCCGATTTCGACGGGGCTTTCACTGAAGGGTAGCTGTCATAGACGGGCATATTATAGTCTACTTTTTTAATAATATTGCATGGACGAAGTTGAGAGCAACAACGAGTATTAAGATCTTTTTTTAAACATTACACTATCTTTTTATAGATCTGATAGTCATAAGACATAGAATAAGCATAATATAGTGCTCACGTTCATTTTTATATGGAATAGATATATGAACTAGCTGTTCCCGTGCGGCTTCATCCGCATAAAATTATGAAAAATTCATTTTATTGTTTACATTTGTCATATTATCAATAGCAAATGTCAAAATGATATGACATGACAAGCCTTAGCAATCTTGCCTTCTTGATGTTGGCAGCAACTTATGGACTCTTTCTTACATTAGGGATTTTATCCAAAATATTTGTCTCCTAAGTTTAATGGTGTTTAAATATATAGCCTAAAGCGTGACGTAAGTGTAGGGCTTTTTATAAAAAAATAATTATTCAAAATGATGCTGTAATTGCTGACATCTTAGGCAACAAAGAAGTGTGTGTTTACACTTTATTTCATAGTATAGATGTGCTGTATATATGAATATAACGCCAGTGTGTATTGGCCAGTTATTTTTTAACGCTTTCACATTCCATGTCGAATTCCTGATACATGCTATCAGTATAAACACATGTCACGTCAGAATCAAAAGAAGCGCGCTATTGCAAGCGACAGCTGATCGCATCACCGGACTAATTAAATCATTTATTCCGGTAACTTGTCCCGACGTCATGACGAAGTATGACCTTATTATATTCATGAATAAATTTCATATAAGAACCGTTATATTTATTAACAAAATTAACGAATTTAACTAGTTCTTTTTGGTTCCAAATGAACCTAAAAACGCGTCAGTTGTACAGTGCAAGCCTATGACTTTGTATCTCAGTGCAAACGCTTATCCTAAACCATATCATTAGCCAATCAAATTGGCTTTGTATATAAACTTTGACAGTTCTATAAAATATTCATTTGGAGGCGTTATGTTAACATTATTAAATTTTTCATTTCAACAGATAATCGAATGTCTCTGTGCAGTATTTTTATAAACAAAAGAAAATCAGTTTATACTTTATCTATAGGAAGCATTTTACTTCCGTTTCGTTTGAAGGTTAAGTATGTAATAATGTAAGCTAAGAGTAAACTGCGCGTCAAAAGCGACGCGTGCGCACGCACCTGTGCGCTCGGTGACGAAATCAAGTGACTAATAACACATTGAACATTAATCGATTCGAGCAGTGAAGTATCGATAAGATGGATTGGCACCATTTGCTAATGGATTGAAAAGATTTAGAAATTTTATCGCTCGTACAGCATCAATTAAATTGAAGTACGAGCCCGTTTTATTATGATATACATTAAATTGATCTAATTCAATTTAATTACAATCATTTATAACACATTTAATATTTAGAAATAAAGGTTACGTAAATGGATTCTATTATAAACTAGCTGTTCCCGTGCGGCGTCATCCGCATGGAATTATTAAAACTTTATTTTATTGTCTACATTTGTCAAATTCTCAATTGCAAATGTCAAAACTACCGTTTCCATAGTTCCTTAATGTTGGCAGCTTGTAGGTTATGGTCCCTTTCCCAAATGAGGGCTTTTTTAATTTATTTACTCTCTAAGTTTAATAGCGTGATAATATATAACCTGAAGCGTGTTGTAAGTACAGAACTTTTTATTAAAGAAAGAATTATTGAAAAACATGCTGTGATTGCTAACATAGTATAGATTTACGGCAAAATTTATAATCAAATTTATCAGTAGCTATCATTAAACAGCGATAATATCTCGTTTCCAGCTGACAGGAGCAAATGGTATACCGTGGAAGCGTTAAGTTGGATAAAGTTTCAGTTAGATCGAGAATGTAATACAAATAAAATGAAAGAAGAGTTA
>NW_013525315.1:0-944 GCF_000836215.1 Papilio polytes | reverse complement strand
CTGGGTACTTGCATTTTCACGTGTTTGCAATCTGCTCAACTTATTTATTATGCTGTACGAACGATCCATAAGAACTTGTCTAAACCACAGTCAGCAGGAGGTAAAAAAATGTTGTCCTTATGTAGGCCGCGTATTATGAGGCTAAATAAAACTGATAGTGTATTATAAAGTAACAACTATTTAGTTTGATTAAATTGCATTTATTATAATAATACATATAAAAATGTAGTTCAATATAGTTAATAGCATTAGTAAAATATTTTCACTATTATGACCATGATGGTATTAAACCTTACGACGTGAATTTTACTAAGTACCAATATTGGCCTAAAGACGCGGTAACCGTTGGTAATATCTGCACTAACCCACGCGTCAAAGTAATACACTTAATGACAGTGTTTCTCATAACTGGCTAGAAGCCTTACAACATATACATTCTATAACAAACTTAGTAAGTTACTTGTAATATAATTTTCTTGCAATACTATCGTTCCTAACTCGATTATGACTTTCTCCTGACAAAGTCCCGTGTTAGTTGAAAAGTCGGTCGATCGTAGGATTTTTTCTCTATCTAATCTTTATGTTTGACTTTGTTACTTACACCATAAAAGTAACGATTTTGACCTTGAGAGCGTCAGCCTCAAGCATGAAATGCCATAAGATGAGATGAAGTGCTATTCTAACTTTTTGAAGCACTTCTTTATTACCATGGAGTTTAACTGATTATTGGGTTTTATTTTTTGTTTTGTTTAAATTCAAAATTCATCAAATTCAGTTGAAATGAGAAGTTATAACAAATCTGTACACAATTTCACCTTAATAAGGCTGTTATCACAGACTTATTTAAAATAGACTTGCTTGTATTATTAATTTAAACACTGAATCGTTTTAAAATACGTCCATAGACAATAAAGACTTTTGACATTAGGTCAATATAATTTCCC
>NW_013525314.1:791357-838550 GCF_000836215.1 Papilio polytes | reverse complement strand
ACGGAGCGTCGTATAACACGTCTACTCTCTTCGCGGTGAGAGGGGGGAGAGCAATAAATACACTTAGACAAGACTTAAAGTTATTTTTTACACAATTTATGAACTCCGAGTTGTTAAAAGTTTACTAAACAGTCCCTTAGTGTAGTGTATCTTAGTGTAATCTACACTCATGTCTTTTCAAAATAAATTTGCACTCATTTTTTTGTTTTATTTTCAAACCTTTAACAAAAGGCGAACGATAAATTAAAAAGTTAACGTCTCACTTAAAACATTATAGTCTTCACTATAAGGATGATGACAGCAATACTTAAGAACACTAATATTACTTGAAGTATGCAATAAACTTCATATATTTTATATTTTATCGGAGAACGTCAGCGTTGGGAATTTTATAATGGAAAATTACTCAAAACTCTAAGTGTACCGATTTTAACACTCTGTCTTATGCTTTACTCGCCCGCGGCTCATTCCGCGTGGAATTCAAAAAAAAAAAAACAAAAAAAAACCTATGTGTTCTTCCAGATTATCCTCTACGTCGCTGCCAAATTTTCATTGATATCTATTCTGCCGTCTAAGCAAACTCTAACAAACATCCATCCATCTAAACTTTGGCATTTCTAATATTAGTAAGATTGTTCACCAGTTCCAAACTAATTTAATAAGCTTACTATATTTGATTCAGAACAAAATTAGGTTAAAAAATGTTTAATTCTCGTAAGATAGATTTAAAAAAATGCGTTAATGTTATTTTTTTAAATGGTTTGAATATTAAATAGTACTATATTGATTGACATGACTTAAAAGTTAAAAAAAAATATTTTTGCTTTGATAAGTTTATTTATGCATGGGTCAAGTTTTGTTGTTTTACAATTATCTCGCTGAAGCTTTGAATGGAATCCGTAGCGATTCAGATTGAAATTCGGTTGAGAGGATATTTTTACCCTTTTGACAAAAAAATACTACGATTAGAGGTAATAATAGTCAATAGGTTTTTTAAAATCATACTTTTTATCATATTAATATTATAAATGCGAAAGTTTAGATGGATGGATGTTTGTTAGAGTTTGTAGCCTAAACGGCTTAAGGGATTTCAATCAAATTTGGTATTGATGTAGAGGATAGTCTGGAAGAACACATAGGATACTTACTTTTGATTTTTTTTTTAATTCCATGCGGACGAAGTCGCGGGTAAAAGCTAGTAGTTAAATAAATAAGCTAGTAAATAAATAAATAAAGAACGCTAGCTAAAAATAGAAGTTTTTTTCTTGCTATTTACAACCAATCTCTCTTCGACTTAAGAAATTATCTAAATGAGAGAATTGAAATGGAAGTTTTTTTTTACTTCTTTACATGTCTTTGTACATAAAAATAAAATAAAAGCAAGGCTTTTTACGAAGAGGTTTTAAGTGACAGTACGAAGGCTTGGAGCATTCGTAAGTACATCGAGATTTATTAAAATTTCAACTCATCTCAACGGAAAAGGCAGGAACAGGTGTCATAAATTTTATTAAATAAATATTTACCTTATTTTACTTGGAATAGGGTTGATATTACAACATTTTTGGTTGCTTGACATAAATGTGAAATGTACTTACTTTATTCATTAGAGTAATTTCTTTTAGTGATTTTTAGAAGAAGATACATACGTTTTATTGACTATGACATTTTTGAAAGTGTTTAGTAACATTTAAATAAAATCTTACGCTAAAATTCGTTACTTCAAATATAATTATTTTGGCAAAAACCAACATTTTCTAAACATGTTAAAATATTACCCTATATTATATAATAATATTATTAATTATTATTATAATATATTATATTAATATATATTATAATATTATAATATTATTATGTTTAAATATTACCCTTTACGTTCTCACAATTTTCTTGTATTATGTGTGTTCTTTTGCAATTGATTTGACACATGCGGATGAAGCCGCACGGGAACAGCTAGTTTAAAATGTTTCTGTAAAGTTTTAAATAACATTGCGAAAAACGTATCGTAAATTTTTAAATCTCCGCTCGAAATCTGATTACTAAAACGGTCTCGAACAACACGAACGAATTAAATCTCCGGCCGCAATTTAAATAAAAAAAAAGTCATTCTCTACTTAAAAGAAACCCTTTGTAGTAGAACTCTGTGGAGGCCGCAGATTGTAACTTATTGTGAATAATGTTTTTGAATTTTCAATTAAAAATTACCTTATTGTTGGTACCGAATACTTCTAGAATAGAAAGCAAAGGATGCAAAGGGTAAGAGTACGTGCAATCCACTATTGATTTAGACAACGCAATTGCAAATGTGATTAGTCTAATCGCGGGATTCAAACTCTCGGCCACTTTATAGGTTACCTTACCTTTAACCATTAGGGTATTAACTCTTCATTAAAAAAAAAAAAAATAATATTTCGTAAAACCTGATTCCCTAAAGAACAACGTTGAATGATCTCTCCAAGATTCTAAAATGAGCAAGATTTACGTTCAATTATTGTGAGTTACTGGGTTGAGGGTTGTAATTTACTGGAAAATTTAATTCACATTAATTTACTTAATTAATAAGGCAACAAAGTTACAATTAGTATTTATAATTATTGTCCCTAATCTTACTATTATGAATGCGCAAAATTTAGATGGAAATTTGTTTGTAGCCTAAATACTGAACGAATCTCAAATGAAATTTGGCACAGATGAGAGTCACTTACCACTTTAACATACTTCCTTTTGTTATGATTTTTTTTTAGTTACATGCGGACAACAGTCAAAGACAAGATAAAGTCACGGTCGAAAGCTAATTTCTAATAACGAAACTATATAAGGAATTGAGCGTCGGTGGCTCAGTGGTTTAAGCACTTGACTTGTAATCTACAGGTCTTGGGTTCGAATCCCGCCACCATGTACCAATGTGATTTTCGATTTTTCGAATTTTCATATGTACATAATTTACCCGACGTTCTTACGGTGAAGGAAAACATCGTGATGCAACCTGCACATATCGGCGAAGAAATTCAAAGATATGTGTGAAGTCAACCAACCCGCACTTGGCCAGCGTGGTTGACTATGGCCTAGTCACCCTAACTTTAGGGTAGGTTCCGAGCCCCTCGGTGGGGACGTATAGTGAGCTGGTGATGATGATGATGATGATAAAGAATTGTAACAAACAATAGTCAGTTTGTTTTCATTACATTTAATAATATTAAAGTAACTAAAAAGTTTTTATTAACAATAAACCACTTAGCTCTTCAATTATTTGACTCAACTTCATTAAGGCGATTATTTCAATTTAAAACGAAGCAATTTGCATTATAAATGCTATTGAAAGAGACTGAACTATTTGTAAACGAGAGACGTTTAAATTAACATTGCAAATTGTGTTTAAAAATTCATGTAACGATACTTCTAGTACAAGATTGTATCGATTATAATTTTACGAAACGAATAGTTAATAGTATAAATAAAGTAAAAAAAACAATCTGCCTTCATACTAATATTTAAAATGCGAAAGATTAGATAGATGATAACTTCAGAAGGGCTGAAAACGGATTTGTTTGTTTGGATAACAATCTGTATAACTAGTTATTTAATAAATGTAAAATTAAATTCACATAAGAGTAACTTGTACTATTTTTAGTTATCCGTAACATGAAAGCGATAAAGGATCGGCTTTGACCTTTCCGAGTTTCGAAATGTTTTGGTATTGAGACATAAATATTTATTTGGAAACAACGCCCTCTGTCGAGGGATACATTTAGTAGATTTGAATTATTACGAACCGAATGTATTCGGACACGAATAATAAAAAATGTAATATTCCTTTTTGTTTTATAGCAGAACACTGTCACAGAGTCATTATAACAATTAACTAAATTAAAATAGATAAATCGTAAGTTTACATTATTACTAATATTATAAGCACGAAAGATTAGGATGTTAGAACGGATCTATATGAAATTTGGTATAGAAGTAGAGTATAGTGTAGAAAAACACATTGGCTACTCTCTTTTGTTTTTGTTAATTCTACGCAGATGGAGTCGCGGGCGAAAGCTAGTACAAAACATTTATGTATTCTATATGTTGTTTCAGTATTTGGCCGTATGTTTTTTAGGCTTCGAAATTTGAAATCGACCTAAAAACATAAAATAATATTGACTTAACCGCTGCTTATTATTAATTACTAGGTGTTGCTCGCGACTTCGCCCGCGTGAAAAAAAATAGCTTGTGTTACTCACTGATAACGTAGCTTGTTAATGGTGAAAGAATTTTTAAATTCTGTTGACTAGATTTTGGGTTATTTAGACACAAAAAAATACAAATCTTTCTTGCTATATTAGTATTATGCTCGTAAATACTTGACGTGTTATTAAATTTCTCTTCATCTAAATTGCGTAACTGGAGGCAGGCATCCGTAACTGTCAGATAGGAATGTTCGCCTTTCCTTCATTATAAAGACTTAAGAAATTAAACAAGGAATAAACGTACAACCATATACAACAGTTTACTTCAAATATGACATGACTTTTTAAAAATTTAACAATGCGATTTTAATTTAAACTTACGTATATGGTCCTTTTTTTTAGAATCTTTTGATTGTAAAAAGCTTAAATAATCTGTAAGATTTTCACCCACACACATTGTACAAATCTTGCTTATGTTCAGTAGACCAACAGTCATCCCATATTAGGTGATTTCCGAAAAAGTGGAAATGTTCGCAAATGTTTTCGCAAATGTTAAGCGCCTAATGGTTTGTGGTACTGACTACCGATCTTGCGGTCGAGGGTTCGAATCTCGCTATTTGACTACTGTCATAAACCATATCCTAGCACAATCCTGGAGCTTTGTTGCAATGGTTAAATAATATTTGTAAATTAACAAAAATTCTACTGATGTTTAAAAAAATAGTTTCCAACAATGGAAGTGTAATGATCAGTGTTACGACTACGAAATTTGTCTGAACTATATCGAGTTATTCGATGGACATTGAATGGAAAGTCTAAGGCAGTTCGCAATTTACCCGGTCTGTGAAGCAATCAGCATTCCGGTTATGACCTAACAAAGTGTCAAGTTTTGATGACTCTCTATGAAATGCAAATTGCTTTTACTACATCGTTCAACTTTGAATTTTGAATAGAGTAGTTAGTATTACCCATAGTTCTATACTTTCTATACTATTATAATAAAGCGTAAACACACACTTTTTCTGCCTCAGATGTCAGTAATTACAGCATATTTTTTAATAATTATTTATTTAGTAAAAATTCCTACACTTGCGACACGCTTTAGGCTATATATTTTCACGGTATTAAACTTAGAAATTAAGTAAAAGGGAAAAAAAACCCCTCATGTGTGGACTATAAACTACAAGCTGCCAATATCAAGGAAGTTATAATATTAAATGTAGTTTTGACATTGGCAATTGAGAATTTGACAATTAAATAAAGTTTTTATAGTTTCATGCGGATGAAACCGCACGGGAATAGTCAGAGTGTTTTAAAATGTGAGTTGTTCGCATTTGTTTTTCCAAATTAACTTATAACAACGCAATTTAATTTTGACTTTAATTTTCTTTTAAATTATTCTTGTATGATTATCATATGGGATTTCGTAGCTCGTTCGTAGCCTGTTCGTAGCTTTACAGCTCAGCTCCAAATGTTATCAGTTTCACGTTTTCAACGAAGTAACATTGCGATCAGAGTTTGTGATTCATTTTCTTCAAAGTTGGATTAATTTCTTGTTTCTCGCAGACGTGAGACTTTTTAATTTTCGTGTACGCTGTTATTTATTTTCCTTTTAACTGTTTACTTATTTATTGAAGCAAACAACAAATAAATCATGAAAGTAATAATTGAAATTCTTAGACAGGTTTTATTTGCGTTTCATTTAATTTGAAAAAGGACAATTTGTTTAAACACTTTTCATTTTGAAAGGGGTTAGTAAACACTTTTATTTCTATACTCTTAGGGTTGTCGTTAACTATGGAAATTTAAGAATAAAATGTAATCTACATTTTTTATTCATACAAATTACAAACCCAAAAGTTCTTATTAAAACAGTCTTGATTGTTATCTTAATAAGTTATAAGACCAATGTTGAGAATTATTTCTTTAATTTATTACCCAGTAAAGATAATTGAAATCTATCGAAAAAGATATTTGATATTTAATTGAATGAATCAGATTTTATCGTAATAAAGTCTTAAACTTTCATGTTATAAATTACATCTCGATTCGTTCAGAGATGTTCGAGTTTTCTTTAATTTAGAATCTCTTATCGCACCGATGATATTTCATTTCAATTCGGAGACAGCTGTCTTCTTTTTCAATTTCTTTTAGCTCTTGATTATTTTATGGATTGATAAGCTTTGAAAATTAATTACTGTAATTGTCAAGAGGATAGGGACATAAGCCAGAAATTTGAATGTGCTGCAAAGGTAGAGGAAGACTGAAGAAAGTATGGATGGATTGTGTGAAAGAGGATATGCTCAAAGGAGTGGATTCATATATGACGGCTGATAGAGATGTATGGAAGAGCAGCACATACTGTGACGCTGGGTAGGCAAAAGGGCAAGTTGATGTTAAGAGGTAAATGTGATGGATAATGAAAAAGTGAGATTCCGTTGTCCGAAACTTCTTTAGAAAAACATATTTGTTTTTTATTATTCCAAAGAGACTTTAAAAGTTAATCATGAAGGACTTTCTTAGTGACAAATTAACAACCTGGTAACAGTGGTAGTGTCCGTTTTAACATCTTAGCACTGCAGGGCCGGCACGCCCGGTGTAATACCTCGACCACACAGAAGACAGGCGTAAAATGGAACCAATGCCATGTTTCGTCTGAAGAGTGTGGTGCCGGAGGCCTAATTTAAGTCCCTTTCTCTTTACCACCCTTTTCTTATGAGAGGATGGGAAGGGGAAGTGGATTTGACGATGGAGAAAATGCATAGGAAGGGGAAATATCCTCTTTATGTGCGTCTCTCCCTCCGTAGGATAAGGGTAGGCAACGCATCTGGAATTGCGGATGTCTATGGGCAGCGGTCGCTTCGCCATTTTTCTGTCTTTTTGAGTCTTTTTATATCATAGTTGTTCTTATTTGTTAGTTATCTAATGTTTTCACACGAATATTTAATTTAAATAGCACATATTCATAGATTGTTGTGTTTTGTGGTTGATTTTATGAATGTAAAATGTTCACACTTCATTTAAAAGTCATTTACAGTTTGAGTTTATTCAACATTTCAGTACTGCTTGTCGACACTCCGCGCGATGAATCACTTTGGAATAAACATTTACTTTGTCAGTAGTATCTATTATTGACTGGACTTTTTAAATGTATTTTTGTTCGACTATTTGATTTAAAATATAGATAAATATTTAGACTGATATTTTTATGTCAAAATGTTCAATGTTTGTTTTTCATTTGTAACTGTCGAATGTATACAAAACAAATATCAGGAATATTGAAAAAGGTTTTAAAATTGTCTGATATTTTATATTTAAACTTTCGTGAGAAAATAATATAAAATGGCTAACTCATTCATTCGATTTGATATATCAACTAGTTTCAAATCTATCGGGGGCCCTTTTTAGGAGTAAATGGGACAGGGTCATTGGAAGACAGGCCTCGACTGCTAAACGATACTAATTCCTGACTCTGAAGGGCCCTCGATGGTCTCGAAAATAATAGGTACCGACATTTTCCAATTTTGTTTATTTTATATTAACGCTATCAATCGTAACAATTATAGGTACCTTGTACTTACTTTGATTCATAGGAGCTAACACTACTCGATTTTTAGTTGTGCAACTAAATCGTCTAATGAGCAGCGAAACAATCGACAGTCGATAGTCGCACAACTGTTGTGCGATAGTTTGTCATAGTCAAAGATACGTGGCTCTTAATTTTATTTTGGCAAACTTGAATAAATATTTTATTCATATGACTTCAAGTAGATAAATCTCATTAGGGTCTGAAGCATGCGATATGTCGAGAACAATACACGAAAATCGTTTTAATTTCAATCTGGAGTAGAAAACAAAATCAAACAAACGAAAAACAACAAGAGAATAATCATTTCATCTGTCCCTTTTGATTCTTTTCGTTCTTATGGATACAAAGAAAATCAATACGAGACCCCGGCAGGCATACGACATTTATTTCCACAAGTCAACAACGTTTGTTTACTCTTTTTTAATAAACGAAACAACGATTGCTGAATAATAATAAGAGTGCGCGCTCATCTTTGACTAAAACTATCGCACAACTATATTTTTTTTTGTCCGTCTGACTGTCCGCAAGCCGTGTATGTTCCGGGCAATCTTCGAAACGGCTGAGCTGACTTTTTCTGAAGGCTAGCTGACATAGATGGCCCTATTAAAGGCTTTTTTATCTTAATATTGCGTGGATAAACTCGCGCAGCACATATTAAGTAAAATTCAAGTTATAGTTCTCAACACGTTTACATTCGTCACTCGGTTTTTCAACGTTGCGTGTGCTTGTCGGAATTCCGAGTCATTTATTTTTCTACTTTGTTATTTCCACCAACCGGCTCGGGGCGTTCGTGTTTTGAAATGCCCCGATAAACATTTCAGATGTTCTGCGACGTTTACAAATCGCTTCGAATAAATACCAACTCTGGCAACTTATTTACGTTTTTTTTAGCTTTCAACGTATTTGTTAAACTATATTTTATGGTTAACCACAAATGATTGATTTGAAATAAATCAAAATTTATTTTTATTAGAAGTACATCTAATTAAATCTTTGAACATTCAAAGGTCTTTGTATAAAATAATAGGCACACGTTCTTTGGACTATAGTCGATACGCTAAAATATTACAGTGCCAATCTTACTAATATTATAAATGCGAAAGTTTAAATGGATGTTTGTCAGTGTTTGTAGCCTAAACTGTTGAATAGATATCGATGAAAATTGGCATAGAAGTAGAGTATAGTCTGGAAGAACACATAGGCTAGTAACACTACAAAGTTGTTAATTTTTTTTCATACAATTTCAGCTTCAAGTGAACAGAAATACGACAAAAGCTTGTCACAGATACGCAGAGAGGCAGCGATCACCATTCACGATATTTACAATAATAAAACCGCTTTTGAGGTGAGTTGGCTATTTTTATTTTATGACACAATTAAACATACTTAACTATTTACAAAAGGTAGCATTAGTCTTCAATAACATTGCTTCATTACTTTGTTAAAGTTTAAAATAAATTTAATTTAAATTGCAAGTTTAGGGAATGTCGAAATTAAGGTTTACATTTTGTTTTAAACAGACAATAGAAAAGGTAAAATAAACAATAAGTTTGACTATTAAATAATGTGTATTTTTTTACAGGATATGATAACATCAATAGTGGCATATTTGAAAGACTACGAGAATAATTATTCTGATTGTATGAAACATCTCAATGACAACGATACTGTGAAGAACACTTGGACGTTCTGGAATTCTGTGTTCTATGCCGGAACTATATTTACAACTATTGGTAAGTTAAAATAACTTTAAATTAGATAAGCTATTCTAAGAAAGTATTATTGACATGGTAAATCAGTTCTGAACTGACTCGAAACTTTAGGTCACAGAACTGTAGAACCAAATTTGCGGATCAATTTCTTATGTGTTATAAAGTTATAGTTATAATAACTATATACCCAGGATTTAACAATCAAATTACGCAAGAACAAGATAACCACAAAAATATTGTGTTTCGAAAGCAAATACTCGAAACTCAATTACAGCATGCAAAAAGATACGAGTAGAAAACAAACGCAGCAAAGGCGAAAGCTCCCTCTGGGGGTTTATTGGGATACTGTTCTCTTTTGCATATCGTTTACATTTTGTTTTTGTGAAAGATAAGCTGAATTTAAAATTTATAGAAATTGCAAAATATTTACGTAATAAAATAATCACTTAAAATATAAGGGTCGCGAAATATGAACGTTAATCGTTCTACTGTTATATTAATTCAGCAATTTTGCTTGACCTACTCATTGCTATTAATTTTTCACAGGCTCAAAACCAATTCGATAAGTAGAATTTTTCATTTCTTTGCTCTCTCATTTTCAAACAGTTTCTACTGCGATTGCTAATAGCCGAGCCATTAACTCGAGATAGATGAAGTAAGATGGATGACCAGATAGAACTAGACGCTCCTCTAGAGACTGGAATTACAAATTTAAAAATCCATTTTTTAAAAGGTTCTATTCCTGTTGATTTCATTCTTTAGAAGTTAAAATTATTATACTTTTGTTAGCACTTTCATAATCTGGATCATAAATATTATTAGATACTAAGCATATCTTTTTTTGTTTAAGTAGAGCAGAATTGAAAAAAAAAACATGACTTTAGGGAAATACATATGAGGTTTTACTAAGACAGCCGTCTACCGTGGGTGGGTGCTTCGAGACTTCTAATCAACTACATTATCCTACTACGTCCTACAACCAACGATTTAAATCGTTAACTATTGTGATAAAGCAATGATCTTGTGATCGATGACGTAGCGACATATCTTGTGTTATAATAATTTATTTTGCTTTTATTTTCGGCGCACACATACACGAACGGAACGCAGCCGTGGTCGCAGAATTGGAACGTTGCCCAACGTGCTAGTCGCACTTTAGCCAGTTCCTAAGCGTCGTTGCAGTAAAATGATTCAGTGTTTTAACCGTAATTCTTAATAATTTCATAACCAATATAAATTATAAATATTCCATCAGTTTATACAAATGCGAAAACAGCAGCGGTGTCAATTGTAGTGTTACGTAAAAGTATAGTGTTGAAATTCGAAATAGATTCTTTTATTAGACATCTTACGTTGACCCCGATGAAAAGACAGAGTTTCTCGATGCGACTATAACAAAAGGTAAGAAACTACTTTTGTTTTCGCTTCAATAGTTCTAAATATTGAATAATTATTAATATCCTCGCTTTTAGAATTAGTCATACAATTAAATTTAATACATATTTTTTCCGTTTCAAAACTTTTAAGGTGTTATTTTATTTTTTCAGGGGCGGGGCAGTTCAAGTTATGAAAGATATCGATAAATCACTGGATAGTACTAAAATTATTACTAAAAAAGCGTCGTCACAAACACAGACGCCAGGAAAATTAGTATCGAAATCACCAGATAGAAGTAAACAACAAGAGCAATTAAAGATGGAAGACGATATCGACAGAGAATCTATGTCGTTACGAAAAAGAAGGAACTTGTCTAAAAATAGAGGACAGGCAATGAGACAACGAGAGAAAACTCCAGAGCCAAGTCGCACCCAAATCCCTCATGAAGATACTCCAACATCTGAAGACGAAGATAATAATCCACAAAACCCGAGAGAAATAGAAGCTGATAAAACATATGAAGAAATGAGGCGTTTAGTTCAGGAAAAAGCTAATTTAAAAGATCCCGTGTATGATTTAGATAGGGATGAAGTTTTAGAAGCTCGAGCAATGGCAGCTAATGAGAGACGACGAAGGAGTATATCACCTTTTGCTGTCCCAGATAAGGAAGAATTATCAACACTAGAGCGTAAGGGAAGCTTTATTGATCCAACGAATAAGCTTTTAACCACTAATTACACTTTGGGACCCAAAGATGACGAGTCGACTAGACTCACTATAGACGCTGCAAGGTTAGAAAATAGAGGATCGCTATCTCCACCTACAACTGCAAGTTCATCGCCACGTGAGAAAAATTTTCCATACCCGATGCCTATAGCTCCAAAGAAGTTAGAAGAATTAGTCTACCCCGATGAGGTCAATGAAATTAAATCACAAGAAAAAAGCACTAAATCTAAAGTATCACCAAAAAAAGATGAATTTAAAAACGAGGAAGAAATGATTTCGCAAACCCAAAAAACTAAACCAACTAAGCCTGAAGCTGTTCCATCCAGCGGTGAATTAGTAACTAGAGTTATACAAGTAGAAAGAACTCCAAGTAAAAAATTGACACAAGATCAAAAACCAGCCGTAGAAATAAGGGAAAGAGTAGTGAGAACACCGAGCAAAAAATTAACCGCAGATCAGAAGCCAACTGTTGTAAAGCAAATTCCTACTAAACCAACGAGAGAAGAAACAAAAAGTAAAATTCCGCCTGTAAAACCAGCAAGGAGCAAATCCGCATCAAGATTCGGGGTCAGTTTTTACTTAAAATTAATAGTGATTCTGGTGTTTATTTTGTTAATAATGTTGTATTACAATATTATTTAACAAAAATGTTATGAAAATGTGTAAAGAATATTTAGTAAAGAGACATACTAATGCTTATTAATTAATAATAAAATTTACAGAGCAAAACGAGTGAAAGCGAAATGAGTGAAGATCAACTATACCAAGATAAATATTCTGACAATATCACTAAGCGGAAAGTCACACCGACACCTCGTCGTTTTATGAAATCTCCCAGAGCGAATCGTTCACAATCCGTTTATAGAACGGTGGACAATAACAGAAATACTATAGATAAAACTAGTACAGGAGTTAGCCAAACAAGCTTAGAAATCATAGAATTAATGCAGAAGGCAAGAGCTCGAAGTTTGTCAATACCAAAAGATGACCCGAGACTTCCAACTGAGTATAAAAAGCATAATGATAGAGTTTTAAAAACACCTAATAAGACTCCAACAAATTTACGACACACAAGAGGTATTTCTTGTCCAAAAACTATCCAAATAATAAGCGATAGAGAAATTTTATCTGGGATTACTACAGTGAAAAAACCCGATTTAATACAAGGAAATAGAAGTAGACACAGCAGTTCTGGATATGTTGACGCAAGTCAGTCTGAGTATACGTCAAGTTGCTATTCATCCTCACCGAGTGAAAACGAATATGAATTTGATTTATCCGAAAGAACAGCGGAACTGACACGTAAACTAAATCTTTTGAGCGAAAAAGTTGACAAAAAGGATCCCACGGGAAACATTACTCTCATGCATACCGGTAACATATTGGAGAGTAATGGTAAAAATGTTAAAGAACAAAAATCTATTTTGAGGAAAAGAAGTGTAAATACCTTTAGCGAAGAACCTATTATATTATTTAAGCACGAACCCAATATAGATGAAAAACTTAACATCTTCAATAAGACAACAAAAAGTAGATGGAAACATTTAGCTCGTTGGCAGCAGTTTCGAGAAGAACAAAAGGATGTATGTGAAAAAATCAGATTACTAAGGAACCGGTGTATTTGTGAATTGATCCTTTTAGTAATAATTTGTGGGTTTGGGGGTATGATGTTCAAAATGCTGGAGGGCTCTTTTGAAAATGCGTTCAAATGTGGCAGCAGGAGTGTTAAAAGAGATTTTATTGAAAGTCTTTGGCGTGGTAGTCATTATTTACGTGAAGAAGATTGGAAATCAATGGCAAGAAATAAGCTATTTGAATTTGAAAATCAATTACACACTGCACACGAAGCAGGCGTGTCATCGTACAGCGGGCAGAGGTCTTGGAATTTCATGAACTCATTTGTATATTGCCTGACGTTAATTACAACTATTGGTAAGAATAATTAACATGTATTTACTAACATTCGTCGAAATAAAAAAGACGATTTTGTCTCGCTGTGTTTTATTTGGATCATCAATTTTAATTTGTTTTATAAAAGTTGTCAATCACTTAATTCTTTTTTTTTCTGTTACAGGTTACGGTCACATAGCTCCAAAGACGACGTATGGACGAGTGGCTACTATAGTTTATGCTATAATTGGTATTCCGCTATTTTTGATTGTACTTGCTGACTTCGGTAAATTATTTACGAGGATTATCAAGTTCTTCTGGGCATTCATTAGAAGATTTTACTATACCAGAAGCTGCAGGAAAGTTCGAAGAACTGTCCCGATGCAGGCAAGTAACACAATGTAATATAAAAAATTATGTTTGCTTTGCAGCTATCGATATCTTTAACAAAGATATGTTGTTCATCTGTTCTACTGACTGTGATTCATAAAACATAGTAAAAGGAATTATTTCTAAAATTACAATTTATATTTACATTTGTATTAAAGTTATTATAATTATGTAAAAATAGTGCTATCGTTTGTTTTCAGGAAGTAATAAAAGGCCTAAACATCGTATACGACGTAGTACGTCGACCTTCACAAATATTTTCTGAAGAGGATATAAACGAGCTACCAGAAGACAACAAGCCACCACCGATTGAAAGAAGAGACAGCGATGTACCTCCTCCTTTACCACCAAAGCCTGGAACTCTACGACCTGACCCAGAAAACGCAACAGATCCAGATACACCAGCGCCATCTGTATTCGAAATAGACGACGAATTCAATCTGCCGATATCAGTAGCTATAACAATTTTAGCTATTTATATTATAATTGGAGCTTTCACGTTTAATCTTTGGGAGAAATGGGATTTCTTCGAATCATTCTATTTCGTTTTCATATCGATGTCGACTATTGGTCTCGGTGATTTGGTACCCGATCATCCGATGTTCATGATGGCTTCGATTTTGTATTTAATATTCGGATTAGCTTTAACATCTATGTGTATTAACGTAGTACAAGTTAAACTATCTGATACGTTTAAACAAGCGAGTGCTAAATTAGGTGCAACTATTGGTTTGAAGGTAGCTGAAGAAGATGGTAGCCTAGTACCAATAACTCCACCTCCAGTAGAAATAGCACCAGTACATAAGCCTAGAGAATCAATCATAGAAACTAAAATAAACGATACTAATGACGTTGACAGTAAAAATAGATAAAACCATACACTTTTTTAAGAGCTGAATTTTAGGTGCTAAAAGATATTTTTGTTAAAAGTGATATTGTTATTAACGGTAGTGTTGAATTTTATATTAAGTGCTTTTGCAGTGTGTTAAAATAAGCAGATATTTCTTACATTGCAATTTGATATCATATTATCAAAGGATATATCAAACTATCTTCTCAACCTACAAGTAGTCTAATTTAAATAATGTTACTGTATACAAGAGAATCTGATGTTTGGTTGTTTTGTTTGTATTAAATTAAATATATTGGTATATTTGAGATTCGTTATACGCTTGAAGAATCTAATTACTTGATATGCTGTCGATAAAATAACATTTTTAAGGGCCTGTCCCACCAAATTGTAAATTGTCTGATAACAATCCAGCGTGTAAAATGTGCGATGGAACGGATTTTGTTACCTTATCTGACAGTGACGTCATTTTTAACCTATCTGAGCCTCTATCAGCCAGTGGTGGGATAGGTCCTAAAATTTGTAACAGCATTGGATTGTGGTGAAATTATACTGAAAAAAATTTCCTCACTAAAACAACTTGGTTGTAATCTATGAATTTATAGTTTAAATAAATATCATTATTATGAAAGAACTAGTTATTTTAATTGAACATTTTAACTCATATTTTAATACCTGTATATCAAGGCAAATAGGAATAAATATGCCAGAAGCAACAATTATAATCATAAAACTTACCTAGTAAAGAATGTATACAATACAAATAATAGTTTGTTTTTGATTCCTTAGTTAATTCAATAAGTATTTATAAGATTTCCTGTGCCAAGTGTGGATTTTATAATAATCCTTTAATATTTTTAACAAACTTTTAACTCTCTTCTTTTCGTTGTAGAATTTGTAATGAACGTATTCGACTACGACAAACGCGTTATGATATTCTAACATCGATTTTGATATCTTAGTTTCTGTTGTAATAAAATCTTGTAGACTTTGATTCAACCAAATTATATTCGGTTTAATCGAATTCATATTAATATGATCTATTTTATTATAATACGCTATTGAATGTAATCCTTTTTTATTATCATTTATGTTATTAATAATATCATCATTTTGATAGACAAAATATTCTAAATCACCATATAATTTACTTTCTCTGTATTTACATGCGTGACTATCGAATTCTTTAAATTCTGCATATTCACAATTGAAATATTTTTTAAAATCATCTCGTACATATCTACGGAAGACTTCTGCTGGTTTAAGTGAGTATACATCGTCAATTGTTTCTTTTTGAAAATGTTTGACAAGTAACAAATTCATTACTAGACTTGGTATAGAAGCGGGTAGCAGTTCACATAATGGTTCCATATGGCTATATCTTGACCATCCTGTTAGAATTATACCTTTAAAACTGTATGGTTTCCTTTCACCTCCGAATTTGTAATCAAATATAAATCTTAACCATTCTAAATGGTTCATAAAACGACTGTATAAATCCGGTAAAGTAGCAGTCACTCCTTCTGCACCTTTATACGCTGAAGCTATCCATATGTTATTGAATTTCTTATGATAGTTGTATAAATTTCTATGTGATACGTGTAACCTTGTTGAATAATCCCAACATACTGGTTCAACATCACTCATACTCTTCACAGTATTCCAGTATTTAGAGTCGATACCACGAAGCATGTCGTCCCAAAATAACACTGTCACATTTGGACTGTAGAGTTTCACTATATCAGTTACGCTTACTAAATGACTCATGTAAATGTCTCTGAAATTAAACAAAAAAACGATACGAAGTACAAAATATATATCTACATTAATATTATAAAGAGGATAGATTTGTGATTTTGTATGTATTTAAATAATCCAATAACTACTGGGCCGATTTCAAAAATTAAACCATTTAAAAGCTACACTTAATAGGTACACATAGTACTAGGAGACGTGGTCGGAGTCGCGGGCGAAGGCTAATATTGTCATACTTTTATTCAAGTTGTCACTTTAAAACCTCAATTATAAAGTAGATAATTGATTTTGTTAGCGATAAATATACTTACATTTCTTTTGCTCTCCGACTACGGCATTGTGCGCATTTATTTATGTGATAAACTTCATCACAACCGATATGTAAATGATTCAATGGTATCACACTGGTATGGAATTGAATAACCTGAAATTAGAAACAAAAATAACAATGAAATGCAGCAGGTAATGACAATTAAACTTATGTTTCGAATACAAGTAAAGAACTGCTGTCAGAATCATACTAATGTTATAATTGTGAAAGTTTAGATGGATGGATGGATGTTTGGTAAAGTTTGTAGCCTAAACTGCTAAACGGATCTTAATGAAATTTGGTATATGTATTGGTTAGTCTGGAAGAACACATAGGGTACTTGGTTTTGTTTTTAATACCACGCAGACGGAGTCGCGGGCGGAAGCTAGTAATATAAAATTGTACTTTTATTTGGAATCATTCATCATCATAATCCACTTGCCCTATCCCTTACGGAGGGTCTTCACAGTAGGTGCTGCTCTACCATACGTCTCTATCAGCAGTCACATCTGAATCCACTCATTTCTTAAACATATCCTCTTTCCCACAATCCATACTTTCTTCGGCCTTCCTCTACCTTTATAGCCATCCACATGCAATCTTAACACTTTCTAGTTTATGTCCATTCATTTGGAATCATACGTATAATTAAAATCAACAATCAATAGTATGCTTATAAATCAATAAATAGGTTAAGAAACAAATACATTGAAGGCCTGTCCCACAATATTGTAAATTGTTTCATAACAATCCAACTTGTAAAACATGTGATGGAAATACTGGATTTTATTACCTTATCTGATAGTGACGTCACTTTTAAGCTAACTGAGCTATCAGCCAGTGGTGGGGTAAGCCCTAAACATCATATATTTACCCACCTGTTGTAACATGTTTTTAACTAGATCCATGCTCTCTGGTTTGCTGGGACAGATGGAGTCGGGGTAGATTGGAATTTCACGTAAATGTTTAAATTCTTGCAATTTCAATGCATGCTCCATATGACCAAAAGTTTGTATTAATGGTATGATCTCTAAACCTGACTTCCAAGCAATCTTGATGAAATCTTTAAGCTGTAAATATATATAAAAATATTACTGATTATTTTGTTATATCTTACTAATCTTACTTCTTACTAATCTTACTAATATTGTAAATGCGAAAGTTTAGATGGATGGATAGATGGATGGATAGATGGATGGATAGATGGATGGATGTTTGTTAGAGTGTGTTGCCTAAACGGCTTAAGGGATCTCGATGAAATTTGGCATAGATGTAGAGGATATTCTGGAAGAACACATAGGATACTTGCTTTGTTTTTTTTAATTCCGCACGGACGGAGTCGCGGGCGAAAGCTAGTAGTACATAAATTATTTTAAACAAAACTTAATTGGTTATACTAAAAGTATGTAAACTTTGCAAGAAATTTATTATCAACACATGTAAACTTTCGTAGACATTGTTCTATACAAATTAACATTTAATCCAATGACTTTGAAGGAGCTTTAGAGTATGAAAATATTTGTTTTTTACACCGAAATAGATGTTTTTATTTTAGTGTGACACATTTTTGTTTTAAATATCCGACAGTCGAAATAAATCTATACTTTTATTATAAAGCGTAAACACATACTTTTTTGTTGCCTAAGATGTCAGCAATTACAACATGTTTTTGAATATTTTTTTTTAATAAACAGCCCTATTCTTACGTCACGCTTTAGGCTATATGTTTTCACGCCAACTTAGGGGGTATATATTTTAGATAAAAACCCTAATGTGGGAAAGAAACCATATGTTGCTGCCAACAACAAAGACGCAAGATTGTCAAGTTTTGACATTTGCTATTGATGATTTGACAAATGTAAACAATAAAATAAAATTTTCATAATTTCATGCGGATGAAGTCGCACGGGAACAGCTAGTCGATATAATAAGTTAAAAAAATGTAACATACCTCATGTTCCTTGTAGCAATATTTCGAACTTAAGTTAACAATATCCCCTTTGTACGGGAACATATCTTCGTATTCCATTAGTAAACCGTTTGCACCAACATCCTTTAACAATGGGAGTAGTGACGTCAGATATTCCAATTTAGGTGGCGATCCTTTCAAGTCTATATGTACAATCACTTTCGATAGATTCACACCTTTATGTGTGTACATTACCGTTTTATGTTTGTGTTGAATCCACGCGTGTAGTAATATGTAGAACACACCGATATACACTGTGCCCATGAATATAGACATTATATTCATTTTGAATCTTAAGAATTTCAATCTTTGAAAACGACCGATCATTTTATATCTCTTTAAAATACTTTAACAATGGTTCATATCGCGACGTGTTCTGAACGTTCGTCACATGTATAGCTTCAGTTATAATTCAATTAGGTTGATTACGTTTTAGTCGTTTAGATACGAGCGCGTCCGATGAACATTTATTTAACTAGACATTGGTACTTATAAAAAAAATCTCACTGGTTTTCCATATTGACTGGAGTAAACGGAAAACATTAGTTTCAGCTTTCATTTGACAAAGACTTTCTTTAACAATGAATGATTCTTTGTAAGTTATACTTTAAAAAAGTTGCTTTTATGCCCCTTAATACTATTTTTTAAAATAGAATAATATAACTGGAAGGCTGATTACATTTTGAGCTAGTAATTTAAAAGTTAGTCATTTTGTATATCGACGAATTTAACTATGTCTCTACAACATTGATGCCACGCGTAAGTATCGTACAATGGGCGATTGCCGGCGCAGTATAAAGACTGTAATAGTTAGGAAGTGAACCGATTTGCTTCGCATTCTGCAACATGCACTATATATTTTTAATCATAAGATAAAAACAAGAGATCTTTTCAATGAAATATAGTACAATAAGGTTGGTAATATTTCTGGCTTCCAATGGTTTGTAAATGTTTAATACAAACCGACAAAAAATTAATTTTGTATAGAATAGATACCGGGTGTAGGTTAAAGAACATAGAAGTTATACAACGATAGAAAAAGCTAACATTGAATTTCAATCTGTGACCCAGACAAAACAATTACTATGAGTATAACGTTGTTTGTACTACGTTATCTGTGAATAACTAAGGCTATATATTATTTAATTTCACGCTGACAGAGTCGCGGGTAACAGCTAGTATTTAATATATTGAAAAGAGCAAACAACGACGAAAGAACGATAGTGTATATTTTACTTCTGGATATTTTTGCATGCGATAAATTACTATATTCGACAAGTTGTATTGGAAATAACTCCCCAGGGTGTTTCTTCTCAGTGTTTCCCTGCAAATGTATTCGATATTATTCTTTGATGTTTGCATTAGCTAACGGGAATGTTCCAACAGAAACTAGACGCGTATTAGCATTTCATGAAGTTGAACAGAATTGAAATTTTTTATCAAAAAATTTACTGAACCCACAAGTTAATTTATTTTAACATTTTCCCAGTAAATCTTAATTTTTTAAATACGAGGAAAACTTTTATAGCAATGTATATAAATAGACTATTGTTAGGAAATTACAGCTTTTGCTTAGTTCCGAATTTAAAGCGCCTTTTGACATTAACGACAGCCAAAGATAATTAATGTTCATAAGATACGGAGTTACCACGATTGAGTTGATTTAACTGCCGATATTTCGGCACAGTTGCATTTTTTTAACACAGAGCCAGTTCATGAACATAGTGCATGGAACTGTGCCTAAATATCGGGAGCTAAAAGAACTCAATTGCGGTAACCCTGTATCTTACGAACATTTGATTTGTAAAAACCACGATAGTTTGAATTTAAGTCTATTATTAGTTCTAACTACAACGCGACCATCGCCAACCAACAACGATAGTTTATAGCCTACCCATTTATACAGGTCAGTACCAGTGGTAATATTGATGATGGCAATTTACTTTTTATAAATTCTCAAGTGAATTACTGAATTTTAATGAATTCATAAGCCGAAACGGACGATTTTCCTCTTAGAAAATTAATTTTGATTGATGAGGTGTTTTCTGAAAAGCTAAATAATAAAAGTGCACGCTAAAATACTTTTCGCATCGGGTAAAGCCAAATAAAGAGTCGCGGAAAACGTTTATACGTAATTAAAATACAAACATAATAAAAATCGACGAATTTTTACAATCCACGTTCCAAAAGGTCAACGAACTTATATTCCTAGCAATTCGCGACTTCATCGGCATTTTATTTTATACTTGCTATTTATATAAAAAAGTAGCCTGTAATATCTATCCCAAAACTACTACTATCTATGTCATTTCTCTTTCAGTGAAAGTCCCATCGAAATCGGTCCAGCCGTTTCTGAGATTACCTGGAACAAACGCGGCTTGCGTACAGACATACAAAAACATTTTAAATGTGCTTTTCGTTATAACCAACGCAAATACATCATCTTCCCGAAATCTGAAGTTTTGATATTACAGACACTCCAAATTTATTAGTACAGATTTTTAAGAGGCAATCTTTACTTTAATGTATTTATAATACAAAATTCAAATGCTCAATTGACTATGAAGGTTTTTGCCAATGGCTAAGAAATTAAGTAAAAAGCAATATTGGTTCTTTACTGCTATTGACTGGTACAATTTCTGTAATTTTATTAAAAATAAAATCATTTAACTAAAAAGAATTTTAAATTATAATTTCCGCTTGCTTTCTTTGCGATCATTTTTTCTCAGTTTCTTTGAATTAAGTTTCTACTTTTTATAAATTGTTCATCAATTAATTGCTCATAATTCTGCTTTAAACTTTTTATTTGTCAATCCGAGCGAATTTAGTTTCATTTTGGAACTTTAACACTAAACTAAATTTTCGCGAATCTCATACCAAACATTGCAGATGTGGGAGAAATCCGGCTAGATAATGTAATTTATGCGCATAGAGAGTGTGTTAGTGAAATGTAAAGCCAAGTAATATAAACTCTGAGAGGTAATGGTCACTACATCTGAGAGTTAAACCATTTATTTAAAGGGCAGCTTACTCTTATTGTTATCTATACGAGTACTAATATAATAAAGCGTAAAGACACACTACTTTGTGGCATAAGATGTCAGCAATCACAGCATACTTATATCACGGTTTAGGCTATATATTTTCACGCATTTAAACTCAGGGAGTAAATAAATTGGTCAGAAACCCCAATGTGGGAAAGGGACCATAAGCTACAAGCTGCCAACATCAAGGAAGTAAGATTGCCATGGATTGTCATCATGTCATGCGCATGAAATTATGAAAATTTTATTTTATTGTTAACGTTTGTCAATAGCAATAGCAAATGTCAAAATGACATGACATGACACATCTTAGCAATCTTTTTTTTTGATGTTGGCAGCAACTTATGGTCTGTTTCCCACATTAGGGTTTTATATGCAAATATTTACCTAATTAAGCCTAAAAGGTGACCTTAGGGGTGGGGTTTTTATTAAAATAATAATTATTCAAAAATATGTTGTAATTGCTGACAAGAAGTGTGTGTTTACGGTTTATTATAATAGTATAGATAAGTTTGGCCCTAAGGTCCTTTTAAAAGGGAAAATGTATAACTTTGTTTCGTATCACCCTTAACGTAACCAAATGACTTCGGGATTTAAGCTACAAGGGTTAATAAAGTAACTTTGTAACCCACTGTCATGTTTAATACTACTTCTATTATAAATCTAATATTCTCAAACTAAGAACATAAAAACAAATTTATTAAATACATATATAACATTAAAAAATACTAAAGCACAGTAACGACCCTTAAAATTTTGGGCTGATTAACATTTTTATTATATAAAAACTCAGTAATATTGTAACAATTTAGTAAGACACACACTGTTGACTAATCTATCGTACAACTGTTTAGTCGCGTTTTGATTCCTATGAGCTTATATGGAGGTGTGGACACTACTTGTGCAACTAAACAGTTGAATTGGCTGCGATACAATCGACAATCGCACAACAGTAGTGTGTGCCCGCTCTTATAGACACTGCATTTAAAATAAATAAGTATCTAAAAATAACCAGAACTACGGAGAAACCGTTTTCCTTAACTATAGAATGTAATATCCGTAATCAGAGTTCCTAAAAACCGCTCGTTTCGCACCAATACTGATCGTAAACATAAAGTTACCAAGTCACGTTTCCTATAAAATGGGGTCGGGAAGTAAAAAAATGGTAAACGAAAAAGCGTGAAAGTTTTCTATCATTTTGTACCAGTACGCAATAACATGGTACCCGAATTCAGTGAAGACATAAATAAAACAGAATTAGTGAGACAAAATTAATAAATCTATATCTATCTATGCATACATATAATAAATTTGGAGTGTTTGTTTGTAATATCAAAAGAAATACAGATTTCAGGAAGATGTATTTGCGTTAAAATCGCATTTAAAAATTTTTCGTCTGTCTTTCCGCAAGCCGCGTTTCTTCCGGGTAATCTTCGAAACACCTGGGCCGATTTCAACGGAACTTTTACTGGAGGATAGTTGCCATAGATAGGCACATTATAGATGACTTTTTTTATCTGAATAGTGATGAAGTCGCGGATAACAGCTAGTCTTATCATAAATGTATTTAAGAGAACTAACATCTTTAGACGACATAACAATAACATGGTAACATTCTAAAAATATGTCTTCCCTTCCATTGTAACCATCAAGTCGTACTTAGTTTTTAGTAGTTTTCGCCCGCGACTCCGTCCGCATGATATTAAAAAAAACCAAAGGTGAGTAGCCTATGTGTTCTTCCAGACTATCCTCTACATTTATACTAAATTTCATCGAAATCTGTTCAGCCGTTTGGGCTACAAACTCTAACATCCATCCATCCATCCATCCATCCATCCATCCATCTATCCATCCATCTAAACTTTCGCATTTATAATATAAGTATGATATACTTATATTATAGATATACCTTAGTCATATATTTACTATACGTTAGTCATATACAAATAGTATATGACTAAGGTATAGTAAATACTTTAGTCATATACTATTTGTGGTAAATGTATACGTAGAGGACACACAATAAAGTAATTGAAGTGCTCGGTCAATACTTTCACTTCAGTTCACATCGTAGCTCATGAGTGACATTTGTTTTGCTGCTTTGTATTATATTTGTTTTATCCTCGGGATGTTTATTTATTATATATATAGTAGAACCTCGATAAGTTAAAGTCCAAGGGAAATACGGAATATTTTAAGTTATAGAGGTTTTAAGTTATCAAGGGTCTATGTTAGAGGTTTTGGGCTCTGATAGGAAGGGAACATATTATTTTTTGAAGTTATCGGTAGATTCCTCGTTTGGCACATTTTTAACTTCAACTTTGTCTGTACTAATATTAAAAATTTATTTCTTTGGTATGTTTGTTATGAATAAATTCGAAAACTACTTAACCTATTTCATATTTTTTTCACTATTAGATTGCTACATTATTCCCGAGTGTCATAAGGATATTATTTGATCTTGCTAATATTATAAATGCGAATGATTAGATGGATGTTTGTTAGAGTTTGTAGCAGAAACTGCTGAACTGATCTCGATGAAATTTGATATATACGTTGTGGATAGGCATATAGGCTACTCACTTTTGTTTTTTTTTATTCCACGAGTCACGGGCAAAAGCTAGAATTGTTATAAAATGTTTAGAAAACGTCTACCCATGTGAAGTCGGAAAGTACCGCTAGATGTCACATCATGTTTGATGGTTTTCTTAATTAAATCTTACTTCTTACAATTTACGCGTGTTTAATCATTTATCTATACTTCTATACTATTATAATAAAGCGTAAACACACACTTCTTTGTTGCCTAAGATGTCAGCAGTACAGCATATTTTCGAATAATTCTCCTTTTAATAAAAAGCCCTACACTTACGTCACGCTTTAGGCTATATATTTTCACACCATTAAACTTAGGGGGTAAATATTTTAAATAAAAACCCTATTGTGGGTTGACCATAAGTTGCTGCCAACATCAAGGAAGCAAAATTGCCATACTTTGTCATCATGTCATGCCATTTTGACATTTGCAATTGAATTTGACAAATGTAATCAATAAAACAATTTTCATAATTTCATGCGAATAAAGTCGCACGACAGCTAGTACTTAAATATTTAATTAATTAGGAGTTTAATAATTACGTGCCGTAATTAAAGGCTTACTGTTAATTATATCACTCAGCATTTTAATTAACGTATTTAAACATTCTTTGATCTGAGGTGACGGAGAGATTAACAAATCGTTTTGAAGTATGAAATACCTTCCATTCAGCTTGGAATTACTGAAAGAAAGGTAAAAAAGGAGAACATGAATTACATTAAAATCACAAACACCAAGAATTAGAAAAGAGTCGCTAATTTTGATGTTATCAACCATATCTAAATCATCATCCACTTGCCCTTATCCCTTATGGAGTCGGCACAGTATGTGCTGCTCTTCCATACATCTCTATCAGCCGTCATATCTGAATCCACTCCTTTCTTAAGCATATCTTCTTTCACACAATCCATTCATACTTTCTTCGGTCTTCCTCTTCCTTTGTAGCCATCCACATTCAATCTCAACACTTTCTGGTTTATGTCCCCATCATTTCGTCGCATAATATGTCCATACCACGTTAACCTTTTGTTTCTCAATGTAATGTAAATTAAAATTTTGTCTATAATCTTACTAATATTATAATAGCGAAAGTTTAGATGGATGGATGTTTGTTAGAGTTTATACAATACAATTGTTTACTATTGTTTCTTTTTTAAAATTTCAAGCGAACAGAGTCGCGGGCGAAAGCTAGTCTAAAAATTATGATCGCATTTCATTTCATGAGACGTACAAAAAGAAAATGACTGCAATTATCTTCTATCTACCTACTCGTATACATCTAATAAAAATGGAGTGTCTGTTTGTAGTACAAAAAAAAAATGACTGATTCCAGGAATATGATGTGCTTGCGTTGCTGATAAAGAAAACCGCATTTACAATTTTCTTTGTTTGTCTGTCTTTCCGCAAGCTGCATTTGTTTTGGGTACTCTTCGATTTCGGACTTTCACTGAAGGGTACACGTACCCTTCAGTAGTATTAGAAATATGCCTATAATATGCCCGTCTCTGTGCTGACACAGAGACGGGCATATTATACGCTATTTTTTTTTCCTTAATATTACGTGGATGTAACCGCGGATAATAGCTAATTTTTAATACATTTGATAATGTATAACGTATATTCTTCGTGGACCCAAAAGGATCCATTAAGTGTTAGGTTCATCTAATGTTTATGATGTTGGAAATTTGATTCGTTATTATTTTATTACGAGGGCGCATAAAGTTTCCGGTCCGGAAATTAATTCCGAACAAAGAGGAAATTTGAAAAGTGCCGTGTTGATTAAAAATCTCGTTTCAATTATGATTTTATTTAAAAACTTTTGCCGAAATATGAAAATGTTCATTTTATCTTTCGCTTACAGTTTATTGTTGGTCCACTAATAAACAATACATAAATATGTTGCCATAGTAATCAAAAAGACTACGGGCCTGTCCCACTACTGGCTGATAGAGAGTCAGATAGCTTGTAAAATGATGTCACTGCCAGATAAAGTAACAAAATCCTATATTTCCATCACATATTTTACACGTTTTATTGTTATCAGGCAGTTTACAACTTTGTGAGACAAGCCCTTATATTATAAATGCGAAAGTTTAGATGGATGTCTGTTAGAGTTTGTAGCATAAACTGCTGAACGGATCTCGTAGAAATTTGGCATAGATGTAGAGCCATAGCCTGAAAGAACACAAAAACGACTAGTTTTTTTTTAATTCTGCGCAGGCTAACGCAGTAGCATGTTAAGTCATCCCATAAGCATCACTAAAGAAACCAATGACATTCTTTTGTTTATAAAAGTTTTGTTGTAATGTCAAAGTAAAACAAATCACAGAATAGACATATCATTCCTCGAAAAATCCAGTTCTTATAAATGGAATGTAAAATTAATAAAATGTATAACAACATACAACAGTAAATAAGTTTGAAAATGAAACATACAAGATTCATGAGCAATATCAGAGAGCGTCGATCGATTTCTTCGTTGATGTGTTACCCTTGACTATAGAAAAATGGACTAGACAAACACCTATTAATATGTTAAATAAATTCGTCCACTTTCAGTTTGGATTGATGTAAAAAAGACCACCACATATGTGAACAATATGCTGACACTTATCAATAAAACTACACGTTTTTTCGATAAAATTTACACACAAAAGTACACATGCTAGTAATTTCACAATAAATTATTCGTTTGACATGTGTGAAGGCGAGCTTGACAGATCCTGTCTTTCAAAAATCAAAGTACTATCATTAATAATTCAAGAGGGCGTCGGTGTTAGGACACGGCGCAGAGCTTAATGTATTAAATAAGCTCTCTTATTCATCTTACACTCGAAAGAGGTAACACTACCAACATTTCCACAGATAAAATATTGATCCTACATCATCCTATCAGAAGACGTATGTACAGTAAGTGACATTAAACTATCGCACGACTGCTAAGTCTCCCTGCGATTCCTATCAGCTTATATGGAGGTGCGCATTCTACTCGATTTTTAGTTGTGCAACTAAACAGTTGAATGGGCTGCGAAACAATCGACGATCGCACAACAGATATGTGATAGTTTGGTCAAAGGTGTGCGCCCGTTCTAACCATTAACCAAAGTCGTCTATTGTAATATTTGACTCATAGTTAAATTAGATCATGATGGTTTTTAAAACATTACAAACTGATCGATTAATGAAGCATATCATACTTCATACTAATATTATAAATGCGAAAGTTTAGATGGATGGATGGATGTTTGTTGGAGTTTGTAGCCTAAACGGCTGAATCGATTTCGATGAAATTTGGTATGCATGTAGAGGATAGTCTGGAAGAACACAGGCTACTAAGTTTTGTTTTGTTTTTTTTTTTTTTAATTCCACGCGGATGGAGTCGCGGGCGAAAGCTAGTATTTCCATAAAATAACTAAAGGATTACAAAGTTTAGCTATAAACAATGATTTTAATATCCTTTTAATGTTAAAACTAATCAAAACAGTATAAATTATAAGTAGCTTAACGTTTTAGAGCATGTTCCGTGTACCTTAAGCCAAACCTTTATGTTATTTAAGTTGCTAGTTAATAAATATGTGGCAATTAGTGTGAACAATGTTGTTTGGAGGATTATGAGATGTTTATTAACCAAAATTCCTTTTAGATTAAGTAAACTAAATATAACAGAATTGATGGCGCAGTTAACGCACACAGATTTTGTAATCTACAGGTCAAGGGACAATTATTTACGGTGTAATTTATATATGCTGACTGCATCTTAATGATAAGACAACGCCTAAGCCCCACACATCACCAGCTCACTGTATGTCTCCACTGAGGGGCTCGGAGCCTACTCTAATTTAGGGGTGACTAGGCCTTAGTTAACCACACTAAGTGGTGCTTAACTTCAGAAATATCTTTGAATTTCTTCTATAATAACTGCAGGTTACGTCACGATTTTTCCTTCACTGTAAGAACGTCGGGTAAATAATATGAAATTCGAAAATGAAAAATCACCAAGACCTGTAGATTACAAGTCAGGTGATCAAACCCCTGAACCACCGACGCTCTTTACGCTTTAAATTTTACAAATTTTGACATCTATCAGTTTGTAAGCAGTGCTTACGAAGCAAAGTTCTAAATTCGTCACAATATTATACCATTACTATTTCAATACTAAAAGATTCTGTAAATACTCCTACATCCAATTTATATTTAAGCTTGTAATCTAATAAATTTGAATAAAACTTAGGTTTATTCTTAGAAATAACATACTATTAGAATACAAATCTTCAAAACAAAACTCTTTTCGGTGTAAAATATCTTGTTAAGATAACATATTTGTTCTTGTTATTTCTTAAATTGGATTCGGGTAACGAAATACGGGTCGCGTGTATCGTTTGCTGTCAGTTTCCACTGTCGAAACTATAACACACGACAAAGTTAATTCGTATGAAAATTTATACAGCTTAATTATATTCATAAATAAATAAACGAATTCTAGTTATGAGTGAGGCCAGTCTGAATATTCTAAAATAACTATACACAGGATTATAAAGCCCGCTATATACGCTTAGTTAAAACTGTACATTTGTTGGTAAATTAAGTTGAACCATTCAACTGACAGTTAAAATTTTATCTACACACAGTTTTAACTGAACAGTTCGTCTGTAGAGGGCTTAAAGTAATTATATGTAATATTGATTTGGCAAACGAGCAATCGGCCATCTAAATCCACCAAAATGGAAAGCGACCGCTGCACATAAACATCCGCAATTGCAGATGTGTTGCCTACCCTTAATTGACGGAGGAGGAGACGCACATAAAGAGGACATTTCCCCTTCCTACGTGTCTCCTCCACCATCAAATCATTACCATTCCATCCTTTCCTCTTAAGAAAAGGGTGAAAAGGAAAACGGACTAAAAATTGGGCCCCTGGCACCATACTCCTCTGACGAAACTTGGAATTGCTTCCACTTCACGCCTGTTTTCTATGTGGTCGTGGTATTACTTCGGGCGAGCCGGTCCATTCGTGTGAAGATGTTAAAGCGGGCTCTAGCACCGGTATAATATATGTAATGTTCATTCCTGTTTATGCAAAGACTAAACACCTAGCGCTCTTTGTTTTCTTAAATATTAACCAAAAACTCTACTAAACAATTTATAATTAAAAGTACATTATGAAAACATGTTTAATTTCGTCATTGAGTCGATTTAATGAAGTACAAAAGCTTATTTGAACGAAATAAAGAGAACGATCATTGACAACGGAATTAAATTATTTCCGTTTTTTCGCCGAAGCTTTTTCGCTTGAACAATTATCTTAATGAATTGCAGAACTTTCCTGTTATAGCCTGTTTTATATTCACGTAATTGTAAAGCAGTTCTCTGTTTTCTCTATAATTATTTTATTAATGAAATTTATATCAAATTGATACTAAATCTGCATTTTCTTTGCTGTCTTTTATCACACTTCATTTTTAATCCATTAAAAAAAAAATATTTTGAACTCATTATTTTAATGTTAATTTCTTTAAATTAATGTACACAAAGAATAGTGGTTTAGTAATTATTGTTAGCTATACAGCAAGTAAGAAAGGTTATTTGACCATATACGAATTGTTCTCGTAATAGAATTTCGATATAAATAATTTCAGATTGATGGTAGAATGGAAAAGAATAAAAATGTTCCATTCTCTCCATAGATTGGACGTTAACAAATCGACGTAATAAATTTCCTTGTGGTTATAATGGCTACGCATTAATATGATTTGTTGTGTCCAGTTAGAACAACATTTTGTACGAACTGGGTTACAAGGGGACGGATAATATATTTAAAAAGCGTTCGAATTCCAAAAAAATTACATTTTACATATAAAAATCTCGTACCATGTTTCTCTTATACAAACATTGAACCTATTGACTTAGTGCTTTGTTACATATTAAAATATAAAACGATTTTTGTCCTGATTTTTGATTAGTCGTGTAGTGCTACGTCATAGTATGACATGCTACGTCGTAGCAGCGTAGCAAAGGCACGTTGTTTGTTTACTTATAAAAGGATTCAACTTGTTTACGCTCTAATTACCTGTCAGTTTTTAGTGATCTGTAGGGATTTATAGACAACTAACTTTTATAAAAAAAACAAAGGTAAGTCTATGTATTCTTTCTAATGTACTCTACATCTATGCCAAATTAAATCCAGATTCTTCTAGCCGTTTAGGCTGCAAACTGTAACAAACAACATCTATCTATTCATCTAAACTTCTGCATTTATACAATCAATCAATTTATCAATCAGTTTAATGTTATAAGTTATGTACTATGTTTTAAAACATAAACATATTTACTCACATTGTCACAAACAAGAGTGCATTTGATAAATCTATGATTAAAAACCACTCTCGGTAAATGGTATTTCAGAGTTCAAACTACTGATCTGTTATCGCTAACTATAAAATAAATTACATAAATCTCGTACATCGTTTCTATACAATTTATCAATGAGTAACACTATCAAAGTTTGAGCGAAACTACGAAAAGTTTAATGAGAGAATGGCAGCGAAATTGGAAAACTAACTTGCACTAGAAGTACACTTGATTAGCTTGTAACAAAAAACAACAATCCGTATTTATTCTATAGTAAAACATACTAAGAGATTCGGACAAATTGCATTGGATTGTGGATTACTTTCATCTATTTTCCTTATGCCAATTATATCGTTGCATCAAAATTGGAGCATCTCTTTGTAATATCAAAAGAAAAATTCCTTATTTCGGGAAGATGATGTATTTACGTTGCTAATAACGTAGATCGCATTTAAAATATTTTTGTCTGTCTGCAAGCCGCCTTTGTTCCGAGTAATCTCCGAAACGGCTTCACTGATTTCGAGCAGACTTTCACTGAAGGATAGTTGACATAGACGGGTATATTATAGGCTACACTTTTTTTATATTGCGTGGACGATAGTGGTTAGTGATAAAATAAATGAAAACTTCAACAACCAAACAAATGAAGTTTGTATAAAATGTTTTTGTTTTAAAGTGTTAAAGTGTAGAAATTTTTATGTTGTTCCGTTGAAAGCATTAGTCTCACCTGGCGTCGGTGTTTTCCTAATAAATTGCTGTTTACTAAGACAGAGTTCCTTGGCTACGATAATTAACACAGCACATGAGTACAGAAGAATTCAATTCTACTTTGAAAAAAAAATTAAACACATTATAAGATTTTATTTCATTTAAAATTGATTATTAAGTTATAGAAATTAAGAATTATCACTAGCTGCACGCCCCGATAATGATAATAGAATACTAGCTTCCGCCCGTGACTCTCTCCGCGTGAAAATAAAAAAAACTTAAGTGATTAGCCTCTGTGTTCTTCCAGACTGTTCCCTACATTTATACTAAATTTCATCGAAATCCTTTCAGCTGTTTAGGTTAGAATCTCTAACGAACATCTATCCATCCATACATCTAAACTTTCGCATTTATAATGTTAGTAAGAAATATGATTTACAGATATCGAACTAAAAAATCTAAATAACGTATATTTTAAGTCGGAACAAATTACGCGTGAAAATATTATAAAGAACGCTTTTTTCCAAATACAAATACAAATATTTTATTGGTAATCGAATTACAAGTCATAATTTAAAAAAAAAAAAAAAAACTTTACATATATTAAAAATGACTGAATAAGAATTGGGTACATAAAACAATCATGGAAGCAAAAATTCTTCGAAACTATAGAAGGCTTTTTGTATTAGCCATGACCTAAGTTTATTTTTAAATGACGCGAGGCTGGTAGCCGCTGTGACGTGGTCCTTGTGGTTCCTGTTTCATATATAAATTAGTTTACATTTAACTACCTGTTCCTGTGCGGCTTCATCCGCATGGAATTAAAAAAACTTTATTTTATTGTTTACATTTGTCAAATTATCAATTACAAATGTTAAAATGACGTCATGATGACAACATTGCTTTGTTGATGTTGGCAGCAACTTATGGCCTCTTACCCGCATAAGGGTTTTTATCCAAAATAACCCAAGTTTAATGGCGTTAAAATAAATAGCCTAAAGCGTGAAGCAAATGTAGGGCTTTTTATTGAAAAAAGGTATATTCAAAAATATGTTGTAATTGCTGACATCTTAGGCAACAAAGAAGTGTGTGTTTACGCTTTATTATATTAGTATAGATTTATTAACTCAATGTAATCGGACTTAATTCACATAAGGTCTTAAGAGTTTAAGTTAAGTTAGAAGAAGAATGAAACTTTTAATTTACACAGTTTAATATTCACCCAATTCACCTTAATGTCCCGATCCGATGAATTGTTAATTCGCTAACGTCGAATGGGAAAGTTTGAAGAGGATCAGAGAACTAAATTATTTTATGAATAATTATGAAACTCACTGATCCCTCTTCGTTATAACTTCACAACTTCCGCGGATCGCATTTACTAGATAATTATCTTCCTGCAATTATTAAGAGGGGAAAGGTAATGAAACTCCGTGTTCCAGGAGCATTTCGTTTTACAATTGGTATTATGAAATATTAAATGAATTATGAAATGTTATGAGAAGGGATGAATGGTAACAAGAAGTTAGTTATGGAGGTACACCGGTAGAGGTAGACCTAGAAAGAGATGGATGGATTGCGTGAAAGGTGATATAATCAAGAAGGGAGTGATGACTGAGATGACGTATGATAGAGTTATTTGGAGGACGAAAACCCGGCGCGCCGACACTACGGGAGTGGGATAAGGTAGGGGAGATGACGATGATTATGAAATATTAAATAACAAATGTTTATCTTACTAATAATTGAAATACGATAGTTTAGATGACAAGAAATTTAGCACATATGTAAAGTCTGGAAGATCACACAGACGAGTTATTATTGTTTTTAAAACCACGCTTGCGGAGTCGCGAGCAAAAGCTAGTATAAAACAAATTGATTTCAAAATTTGGTGCTTTATATTTTTGTTACCATAATAACTAGCTTTTGTTTAGCAGATATGTATGTTGTTAAATTCAGGTAGGAAATAAACTTCCCCGACTCTATGCACTTCACCTGAAAACTTTTATGTCTCCTACAACAAAGTAATTACGACAACAAAACGTTCATTCTTCAACTGGCTTCCGTGAGAATACAATTCAACAATGAAGACATAGTACTTATCTTTGTAAGAACAAACTATTTTGTTTTTAAATTTAAATAAATTACTTGCATAGATGGAAATTTCACATCTATACTAATATTATAAAGAGGAAAGATTTGCATTTTTGTATTTTTGCATGTATTGAAATAACTTAAAAACTACTGTGCCGATTTAAAAAATTCTTTCACCATTACAAAGGAAATTTATCTGTGAGTAGCATAGGCTATATTTATTTATTTTTCCGCGGGCGAAGTCGCGAGCAACAGCTTGTAAATAATAAAGTGTTAAGATTGCAAGAATGGCTATAAGGGTAGAGGGAGACCGAAGAAAGTATGGATGGATTGTGTGAAAGAGGATATGCTTAAGAAGGGAGTGAATTTAAATATGACGGCTGATAAAGATGTATGGAATAGCAGCACACGCAATGCCGACCATTTTGTTACAAGGGCAAGTGGATGATGATATGCAATAGCGTCTAAAGTTTTCCAGTAAAACGATGGAATCAGTTTACCAAAGCTGCTAAGAAATGGCACTTAGCTGCAGATTGTTGTTCAAATAATTGCATAACTCGCGTTTATCATAGCAATGTCTCGCCCAGGGACAGCGAAGTTCTCTTTGACTGCAAGTTTTAACAATGTCATTTTACTATTTTTACCCTTGTATTTAGAGTGCGATGGCAAGAATTATAATTTAATTTAATATTATTATTTTTAATCAACCTTTTATTATGCTACTAAGATAATTGAAATAAGATTATTCTACTTAGCTAAGTTATAGTAGTGGAACTTTTTCTGATTAAATCTAGTTAAGATTATTCATAGACTAGCTTATGCCCGAGACTCCTTCCGCGTGAATTTAAAAAAAATGAGTAGCCTATGCGTTCTTTCAGACTGTCCTCTGCATCTATACAACATTTTATCGAAATCCGTTCAGCTGTTTAATCTACAAACTCTAACAAACATCCATCTATACTTTCGCATTTATAATATTAGTATGATTAGTATGATATTAAAAGATGTCAACCGAGCAAACGGCTATTGTTGGCTAAAAGAGCATCATCATCATCACCAGCTTACTATATGTCCCCACCGAGGGGTTCGGAGCCTTCCCTAAATTAGGGCGACTAGGCCATACCAACCACGCTGGCCCAATGCGGGTTGGTTGACTTCTGACTGAAAAAATCATGTACTTTTCCTGTCTATTCTATTTCAACAAATACAAATTTCCCCTCTTGTTGAAAAGGGTAGGGGAGTGGCTAACAATTTTGACTCTGCAAATGTACCACCCGAAATGCAGAACTTTTCGATTTGTTTAGCAAATGTAAGTCGCACATTTGCTGTACAAACTATCATCGGCGAAAGGAATCCATTTAAATTCATGATCTCTTTTAAGTATGCTCCCGTCGTACGCCACTTCAAAGCGCGTAATTGCAGTGAGCACATTTTAAACTTAAATTTTAAATTCTACGAGAGGGCCTTCAACATGACGATGAAATACAAACTATTAGTAGCGATGTAAAAGTAATTTGTGAAAAAAAAGATATTCACGAATTCTGGTGATTAAATATTGGTGTTACTGGACATTTTGTTTGCATACAAATTAGTGTTTAAAAAATACTTAGTAATTATATCTTTTTACGTCTCGACTACGAATTAATTAAAATTTATCCGAGCGAGTTTTACAAGAATTTTGAGTTGAATTATTTTTTACGAGATGTTCCTTGCGACTTCTTCTAGGTGAAATTAAAAATACTTTGTCATACTTATTCTATACTAAGGGGCTCCCTTAGTGACTGATTTTCTCTAAGTATTTATTCGTCACCGCTTTGTAAATACTTTTGCATAAAGAAAACATACAATTATCTTAATGAAGTGCAGCGAATCTCAAAGCTGTTCATTATCTTGGAGATTGCGAATTGTGCGCTAAATGGGAAATTTTCAACTACATTTCGTTCTAAACTTGGGTATTTTATAAAGTAAAATGAAAACTGTAAAACTTAAGCTACTAGTCTAGATCGGTTTTAGTTATGGATTTCTATCTGTCTTTATGTATTTAGGAAACTTGAATACAAAATGTTAAAAAGGAAAGATTATACGTGAGTCGGGTTTTAATTCGTTTTTAATAATGTCTTAGAAAGTTTGAACACAAAATGTTATTATAGTTTACATTTATACGAAAAAATTAGAATGATATGAAACGTATTTACTACTAGTTATTGCTCGCGACTACCTCCGTGTAAACTTAAAAAATATGGTCTATGTTACTAACAGATAAATTACCTTTCTAACGGTGAAAGAATTTTTAAAATCAGCCCAGTAGCGTTTGAATTATTTAAATACATACGAAAATACAAAAGCTCAAATATGCAAACCTTTCCTCTTTATAACATTAGTATAGAAAAAGTAGTAAGTACCAGTTTAGTAGTAACTCATCATCACCAGCTCACTACACGTCCCCACCGAGGGGCTCGGAGCCTACACTAAGTAAGAGTGACTAGGCCATAGTCAACCACGCAGCCCAAGTGCGTTGGTTGACTTAACACATATATTTGAATTTCTTAGCCGATATATGTAGGTTGCATCACGATGTTTTCTTTCACCGTAAGAACTTCAAGTTAATTACGTACATATGAAAATTCGAAAATTTCGTTGGTACATGGCGAGATTCGAACCCAAGACCTGTAGATTACAAGTCATGTGCTTAAACCACTGAGCCACCGATGCTCTAGTAGTAACTATTTAGTAGTTATTTTTACAATTTTCTTTAATTAAAGACGTGTAAGTTAACAAACAGTGTGATTTGCAAAGTTTCATTGCACATTGAGTTTTATTTGAAGGCATTATCTTAATGATGCTATTATCGTTCTCATTGGACGAAGTTTGTATAAATATTCAAAGTTTAGTACTATTGTAGAATTTCAATAAGATTCTACGGAAAATTGAGACATGATTAGATTTTCTAAACTTTAAAATCTAAGACCGTGCTCGCCTGAAACTAAAATATCGCACAACTGTTTGGTCTCGTTTTGATTTCTATGAGTATATATGGAGGTGCGCACACTACTCGATTTTTAGTTGTGTAAATAAACAGTTGGATTGGCTGTTCAATTGGTAATCGCACAACTGTCGTGCGAGAGTTTAGTGAAAGGTGTGGCGCGCTCTAAAAACTACAATATTTTTTTAATTGGATTTTGGTATACACATTAATTCCTGGATCAGCGACTCGTATCATAATTTCTTTATATAACTAACGTTTTCGGTTTGTATTGAGGTAATTAAAACATTCATCAATACGTGACATGTTTGTTGTATATTCGAGATAATTGAATTTGGAAGTAACGACCATACACCAAATTAATATTTGCATAATGCAAAATTATCAATAGGATGCACTAGGAATGCTATGATGAGATAAATTTAATTAGAAAATCCACATGGCATAATTAAATAACACTTGAACCGAAGCGTTATAAATACAAGATAACGTCAAAGGTTTAAATAAAGAGACTGAACTGAAAGAATTTTTGAGGTGCACACCTCTGGCATTCAATAACAATCCAAACTTTGTTCAATGTCAGTTCAGTTATAAAGGAAACCTGTGTTAAAAGTAGGAACATTAGTAAAATTTAATAAAAAGAGGATGTTAACTATAACAATCCTATTTACGCAATTTTACCTTCCATAAAATGTGGCATTAATCACAGACTAAAAATAGACTGAAACGTTCAATAGACAATATGCAGCCAGTGATATGTATATATATAATTTGTAGAACATTCTAGAAGAAAAGATTAAGATAAAATCTATCTGTCTAGACGTAAAGAAACAAAAGTCTAGAATTAATAATTATCAAGCGCCAATAGCTTGGGGTACAGACTACCGATCTTGCATACGAGGGTTCGAATCCCGTCATTCGACTATTGTTGAACCATATCCTGGTGGTGGTTGGTTGGTTGGTTGGTTAAAGTATGGTTATGGTTAAAGTAATGGTTAAAGTAAATATCAGAAGATATTACGAATAGAAATACACTTTTTATTTAACATGAAATATTGAAGTCTGCAGTAAACTGTCGAAACTTAAATGAGACGAACATAGTTTTTCGAATGAAGTTCGGACAAAATTTTGCTGAAGATACAAAAAGTACGTCACTCGATGTCTTTAAACATTAAACTTTATACTAGACGTCTTCTTGAAGAATCAAAAGTTTATACTTTAAACATTCGAAATTCAATTTATCTTAAACTTCTATAAAATTAAAGTGTATATTTGAAAGACATCACAAGAGAGGGCGCACGCCTTTGATTAAACTATCGCACGATTGTTGTGCGATTGTCAATTGTTTCGCAGCCAATTCAACTGTTTAGTTGCACAACTAAAAATCGAGTATTATGCGCACCTCCATATAAGCTCATAGGAATCAAAGCGCTACTAAACAGTTGTACAATGGTTTAGTCAACAGTGTACGCTTTAACTACAAACTTGTAGACATAGGTCAACGATTTTCTTTAGATCTTTCATATAAAAAAATCTATTTTGCGTCTTTATATGACTCTCTTTCTATGCACGCTACATTCTAAACAAATTTGTAAAGTACACACCAATCCCTTTACAATACCTCTTTATTGTTGTATTTAAAACAAAAGAGTTTCTTTAACTAAATAAATGAAATTTAATGTGGGACAGGTAACACTAGATTGTGTGGCAACATTAATTTCAGATGTACGACGCGCAAGTAAATCGTTGTTCACAGCCATGTAACGCCGGAAGGAGGGACTTTAATTAACTACCGAGCTTGAATTGCTGGGAAATGTGGGTGTAAAGGTATAACTGTGATATGGAATATTTTAGTCCATTCTTATATTAGGTAAGCTTAGTTTTTTATACATACACTTCTTAGCCACTAAAAACAAGGCAAGTTGCACGTAACTCATTAGAAAACTTCTGCCTTTTGTATTTTATACACTAGCGTTGGCGTATATGGTAGATATACGCATATATCAAGCTAAAAGCGATAGGTTAGCTAAAACTAAAAGGAAGCTAAAGTCGAGCATTAGCTAACGCTAAAAGTAAACTAAAAGGCTACTTATTTGTAAATTAGCAATGTCATCGTCTATTGAGATCTATAAATGATTTCTGTATAAATATAAAAAGAGCGAAAACATAAGCTGCATGCATTTTAATTTATGTAAATTCTGGCCGCATGCAGCCATAAATAACTTTTTAGTAGCTCGCTTGTAATTCATGACTGTTAACTAATTACCGTGGCTCGCTTGTTCAGCATAAATGTATAGTTAAATGATGATTTTAACCAGTATCATTAGTCATTCGTTTTGTTAAATGAATTTGAGTATAATATGTGTCGTGTCAAGGGTTAATAATTTAAAAAATAGTTCTGGGGTTCTAGCACGAAAATTTTGCGAGACAATATTCGCATATTCACAGCGCCATCTCCTTGAAATTTAATACTTGCAGACTATTAGTAATTACGGTTTCCCAAAGTTATATAAAAAAGTTAACCCTAAAATTAAAAAAAAATTGGGGTCTCTCCCGCCAAATTGTAAATTGTCTGATAATAATCCAACGTGTAAACTAAGTGATGGAAATATCAGATTTTGTTCCGTGTCTGACAGTGACATCATTTTTAAGATATTTGATCCTCTATCAGCCAGTGGTGGGACAGGTCTAAAATACATAAAAAAACATACATGAACTAAACGAGTTATTCCGTTCCAAGGAATTTTCTAAGATATTTCCCTTTGAGCTTAGTATAACTGAATATTCATTTAACAATGGAATATTGTTATCTTGGAGTTATAGTTCCGTTCCGTTGCTCGGAATAGTTACGGACTTCCAATCCGCACTTTGTTATTGTGGGAAATAGCGTATCCCTTATCGCATTATATTTCTATATCTGTACTAATATTATAAAAAGAAAATATTTGTATTTTTTTATGTATTGAAATAACTTCAAAACTACTGGGATTATTTTAATTCTTTCTCCGTTAAAAAGGTAATTTACTTTATTATGTTAGTAACATAGTAACACAGGTATAGTCGCGAGCAACAGCTAGTTATTTTAAAATAACATCATTACAAAATACAATCGAAAAACATCTTATAATTTTAAGAAACTTTAGACAATTCTATAGACCTTCGGTTTCAATAATAATAATTATGGATATTGAAGAAACGGCCTTAATGTAAACCACTATACTATGCAATTTTGTAAGTAGCGGCGCTTCCAAACTCATCCTAGCGACACCGATGAAAGGAAGGTATTAAAAAACTAAATAAAAAAGTGTTTTTCTTCAAAATGTTTTTAGATCTCAGCTAAAATTAAATCAACATCACTTTATTACCCGAAAACTCATTACTTAATTTAGAAAACGCGTATTAATTTACCTAAATTCGTTAATGTTAATTACAGTTAATTAAAAATATATTTACTTCGGAAACATGATATTCCCAGTTTTATACGTCTATATAATTAGATCCCTTCGTTTAATGATAAGGAAAATAATGTATTAAAAGATGGAACCGATTTCAAAAGAAAAGGTAATCGAATTCCTTTTAAAAGTCTTCAATGAATGAAATAAGAATTTTTTTAGTATTTGAATCCATATTAAGAAGTTAAAATAACACATTTTATATCTTAAAAAAAATAAAATCGTGACTGAAGCATGTTAAATGTGAAAACAATTCTAATATTATAAATGCGAAAGTTTAGATGGATGGATGTTTGTTAGAGTTTGTAGACCAAACGGCTGAACGGATCTCGATGAAATTTGGCATAAATGAATATAACAGTCTGGAAGAACATAGGCTACTTATTTTTATTTAATTTAACGCGGACGGTGTCGCTGACGAAAGCTAGTATATAATACAAAAAACCTCTAAACATTAATCTAAGAATTCCGTGGTAAACATGTTCTAGCAGTCGTTTCTAAATCCCTTTTTGAAAGACGACTTGGCTTTCAACGACCGTGACTAAGAAATTTCTTTACTTTTAAAAGTACACGGTTTTTTTCCAGTCAATCACTTTATTGAAGAAAAGCACTCTCTTGGATAAAGGGTTACTTTATTTTTCATTCAAACTCTAAACAACTTTTGCAAATCGTAGATGAATGGATTTAGGGCAAATACACGTGTAAGCCATCACGTGCCAGTTAAAAGAATATAAGGCTAACTGGCATTCCAGTTCATGACAAATTAGTTTAAGCCTATCATTTCCTCAAAGGCCGGCAACACATCTGTAGTTCCTCTGGTGTTGCGGATGTCCATGGCCGTCGTTGACCACCTTAGTGTTCACGCCGCTCTTTTCCTCCCTTATTATAAAAAAAAGTAGGTAGCACGTTCTTTGATTTCCTGACAATTACGGACACGTAATATGCAAGTTGAAAGAGGTGTTAAAGGGGTCACGTACGATCGTCTATACCTGTAATGCTAGGCATTTCTTCATTTTACTAACGCGTGTAACTGCCTTTAGTTTAATTTTAAAGAGCTTCCTATTTCCCTTGTCAAAGAAGGTGAAATATAAAAGATATACTTTAAAATGCTACACCGTCGCATTAAAATCTATTAAAACCCATGAACTCTGCTAAAAAGTCTAATAAAGTTTATAAAGACTTTAATATTCCAGCTACAGTGGCCTAAAAGATAAACCTTCGAGTCACGTCGGCTATAAAATGAGGTTAGGTCGTGGAAAAAACAAAAGAAAATGACAGTTTTAGTAACGTGATCCACAATAGGACTTATTTTATCGACCGACTTTCCGAAAGAAGGAGGTACTCAATGTGTCTGTATATTTTTTTATATTTACATTCAAATATGTTGTAAAAGCCAAAGAAACGTAAAAGAACTAAAAGGCAATTTTCAGGATAATCACTAATAATGTATTAGGAAACATTAAATTTACTAGAAACATTTAAGAACCAAATGCTTAAGCTAAAAGCCTCTAAGAAAGGACCAATCGAGCGGCTAATCAAGCTATAAATTTAATGTATGTAAAAAATATCACGACTACGTTAAAAGGATCTTAGTTTCTATTTGACGAATGTCTATAATTAAACAAGCAAAATATGTTTGTGTATTTCTTGTATTCAGATTGTATACGAAATCACATCCAGCATTATAAAATCCTTTGTACAGTCGCGAACGTCTACAGTGTTCGACTTACAGAAACATTGCACGATAGCGAGGGAAACCCGCCTCTTAGAGATAACCTAATTAGGTATCAGTTAGTTGCGCAAACTACGTATAATAATAAAATGCAATTGCCGTATACTACTGACCAACACTTTTTCGTACAAACACATTTAGTTGCGTCCTGTTGTTGCACAATCTCCCAATGCGTTTAAAACATTCCAGCGACTGTACTTTTAACACCGCGAGATTCTTCCATTGTATATTGTCCGGGAGATAGAAATATTGTCCTGATTCGGATTAAACATGAACTTCTGAGAGGCGTGACTTATTCGTTTCTTATTTTAGGCCGCCATTAATATTTATTCAACGTATGACATTGTGGTTGGAAATAATATTCAGTGTAAAAACATAAGAGTAATTAAAACAATCATATTTCATACTAATATTATAAACGAGAAAGTTAAGATAGATAGTTTGTTAGAGTTTGTAGCCAAAATTTGGCATAGATGTGGAACATAGTCTGGAAGAACAAACGCTTTGCTTTTGTTTTTTTTTTAATCCCACGCAGACGGAGAAGCGAGAAAAATCTAGTTAGAACATAAAGTAGTACCAATTGAAGTGATGTATTGCATATATTCTTATTTTTTATATTATAAGGTGGCAAACAAGCAAGCGGCCACTTGAATCCAGCGAAATGGAAATCCCATTTTTATGAGAAAAAGGGTGGCAAGGAAAACAGACTAAAGTTGAGTCTCCGGTACCACACTCATTAAACGAAACGCGGAATTGCTTCCATTTTACGCCTGTTTTCTGTGTGGTCGTGGTAATAACACCACCGGGCGAGCCGGCAATTTCTTGCGAACATGTTAAAGCGGGCTCTACCACTGTTATTTGAATTTGAATGGCCATAATAACTGCGATAGTAATACTCTAAGCCTTGATAAAGCTGTCTGTAGACTCAACTCCATAGGAAACTATATTTCTAAAGCCTTGATATTCATATTGAACTAACTTACGTTGGACGATACCTTCAATATTGCATTCATAGAACATTGTATTTAACAATGTTGTTAAATAATTCAGTATATTTCTTTTAATTAAATAGGATGGTGGGTCAAGGGTTAAGCACTTGACTCGTAATCTGCTGGTATTGTTTTCAAAGCCTGCCACGTTCCATTTTTTTTTTTTCGATATATACATTCGAGTTTCTTATGTTATGTTATCTTCATCTACCCGATGTACTTATAGTAAAGGAAAACATTATGCAACCTGTTAATAAATGGGAGGAATTTCAAAGATATGTGTAATGTCAAAACCCAGTGCAGCATATTTGATTACTCGACGGAAGAGGAGACGCACATAAATAAGATATTTTCTCTTTCTGTACGTCTCCTCGACCGTCAAAAACTTTTCCTTCCCATCCATTCCTCTTAAGAAAAGAGTTTCCTCTTAAAAAAGGTGGACAGGGAAAGGGACTAAAATTAGGCCTTCTGCACCACACTCATCAGACGAAACGTGGGATTGCTCCCACTTTACCTGTCTTCTGTATGGTCGTGGTATTACATTATTATTAGACTCATTTGTGCGAAGAATTTACTACTACTACTGTTAAATGATGATGAAAAGATATACATGGAAATACATGGAAAGATAACGCCAAATTATTTGTAGTTATTTTTAATTACTTATCCAGTAGTTATAAAAGTTTTCGTTAACGTAAATAAATAAATATAGAACAGTTTGTTGAAATTTTAAATTACAAACTGTACAATCCTGTCTCTAATTCCTCAGCAATTACAAAGCTATAGTCTTTGGTAACTTTAGAACCTATAATTAAATCCGACGAACTCGTTATACGAATCCACGCAACTAACAAGCTTTGTTTCTCTTCGAGATGTTTGTTTTTATAACTTTTTAATTTATACACGTAAAATATCTAGACGAACCAAATTGATTGACAAAACTTTGCTTTATTTTTATTGTATTGTATGATTGGTAGGAATATTACTTACTTTTTTATATATTTTTAAAAGCAATGATAAAAATCGATAATTATAATGGAAACTTGAGTTGTAATAAAGAAAGGTTTGGGTAAATCTTTTATCGGTGTAAGTGAATTCCGTAAGTGATCGAAAATTTATTGATATAATTTTAAGAACGCGTACACCTTTGACTAAACTATCGCACAACTGTTTAGTCGCACTTTGATTCCTACTTTATATAGGTGCGCACACTACTCGATTTTTAGTGCAACTAAACAGTTGAATTGGCTGCGAAACAATCGACAATCGACAATCACACAATAGTTGAGGGTTTACCTAAGGGTGTGTTCACTCTAAAAGAAAGCAACACAAACATTTTACAGCGTTCAAACTTAAAACATTGTTGTCAACGAAAATTTTCTATTTCCTAAGATAAGAGCGCACTTCGCAATTTATGATGCTGTGAAAAGAGCTTGTCATTGTAATAGTAAAAGCCTCGTAAATTACGCCGTATGCTTCTTTATGGCCGTCTGTTATCGTTACATTGTTTTAGGACTCACGTGTTTCTTACTATGTTTTTATATTTTCCTCAACTCTAGGTTGATAAATTTTAGAGTACACCCTTAAATTCTTTTTTCATCCTCAAGCAGTCATAACATACCATTATGCTATTATGGAACTGTATTAAATTATGAATTGAATTTATTTCCTGACTGAAATGTCAATTGACACTCACATTAAAACGAACGAATACTTTTGTTAGCGATATATGTACCGTCGCGGAAATCCACAGTGTCCCAACAAGATAAAATTCCCTGTTTATTGTAACAAGATATGCTCTGCCTTATTTACAAAAATGAGTTGCGCTAACGACAGGATAATATTTAGCTGCGTATTAAGACCGTAGACTGACATTTTTTCGGACTAGCAACCTTTTTGACTATGCGCATTAAGTTAGTAGCCCTTCTTGTAACAGTTTGCTACGATACGTCCTCGTGAAATAAAAAAAGGGTGTAGAATATGTGTTCCTCCAGACTATCTTCTACATCTGTACCAAATTTGATCGAAATCAGTTCAGCCGTTTAGGCTACAAACTCTAACAAACATCCATCCATCCATCCATCTAACCTTTCGAATTTATTACATTAGTAAGAGTAAGATTAGGCAGAAGTTGAATGAATATGAATGAATGAATGAATATGTATTTATTGCCACAAAATAGAAATTACATAAAAGGACTTATCCTAAAGGAAACACAATCGTGGCAAAAGGTAGATAGCTCAGCGTATGCAGGACGGAATAAGCCGTTCCTGCGCTGATTTTCAGCTGGCTCCAAGTTGAGTTCTTATACTTAGTATGTGTTTATAAAATACTGGTTGTTGCTCGCGACTTCGTCTGTGTGATATTAGAAAAAAAATAGCCCATATTACGATAAAATCGGCCCAATCGTTTTTTAAGTTATTGCAATACATACAAAATTACACAAATACAAATCTGTCCTCTTCGTAATATTAGTAGATTGAACTAATAATTCAAAATACATTTAACAACAGGAAAAAAGGCCAGGCTAAATAATCGTGGTAATAAAATTAACTTATTTACTTCAAGTTACGTTCCAACCGAGATCGTATTATGTGAAACACAGGTGGCACCGGACAACAGTTGGTTACCGTGCCAAGTGTAAACATCAACTTGAATATAGCTTTTGTCTGTTTTAGAGCGGGCGCACATCTTTGACTAAACTATCGCACAACGGCTGTGCGATTGTCGATTGTTTCCCAGACAATTAAACTGTTAGTTGTACAATTAAAAGTCGATTAGTGTACCTTCATATAAGCTCATAGGAAAATAGGAAATCAAAGCGCGACTAAACTGTTTTGCGATAGTTTAGTATCCGGTGTGCGCACGCTGTTAGTCTTAACTAAAGCACTTCTGGCACTACGAAGTTTTGGCTATAGCTTAGCTAAGTTAAGGATAAGTTTTCGAAACAGAAATATTTAACAGTTAGAAAGTAGTAGTAACAAGTTAGAAGAAAGTGCAAAAGCAACCAATGTTAAAGAAATAAAATAAAAAACAATAAAAGCAATGTGAACCCTTTTTAGTTTTAAAAAGTGACGTGGATTTTGTCGCGCTCTTTTTGGTTATTTTCAGATTTGTTTGGTTCAGCGCTTACACTTTTCCTTTTCCTCTTTGAAACTGACACTCTTATAAAACCAACACTTCGTTTACCGACGTCAGTGTAGACCGAACTCTCAGTTGTTTTTTGTATAACGACAAAGTTAAAAACCAGTGAATTTGCTATTGCTCACGAGGACAACGTAGTATCAAATTAACTTTGTACTGTGCGTTGCAGCACTGGATTGTGTACTCACCTGTCTCCCTGTTCTGCCCTCGTGTGAAACTGGCAGAAGTGATTACACGCTAAGAACTTAAGCGTTAAGTTTGAGCGTTGGTAGCTCTTTACTTAGAATTTAATCTACGTGGAGTATCAAAGGTAGTTAACAATTTAGAATACTTGTTCGCAGTTTCTACTATAAGCCTCATTTTAAATTAGTTTTTATTACTTTGGTGAATTTTAAAAAAGGAGTTTCTTTTACAAACTAGATAAGCGCAATGCGGTTCTCGATTTACCGGATTTTACTCATTTGTCAATTACAATAATCTGTGCGAATGTTTGTAAGGATGATGGATGGATCTAAGTGAAAAGTATGGGTGTAGCAAAGTCTAGAAGAACGCATATGCTATGCTACTTAAGATTTTTTAATTCCTCGGGTAGAGTTGCGGACAATAGCTAGTTTATAATAATCCAAAGATAAAGATATGAATTTCAATTCTTTTTTTTAATTACTCACCAGCTCGGTTTATTAGACAATTTGCTGTCTTTCAATGTATTTAAACAGGTTCACATCAAAAAAAACCATTACAAAGTAAATAGAAAAGACACGAATTTTCAATGCTAAAGGTAAAACTACTTTTTAAAATTTTAATTAAATAAAAAAATGTTTATATTACACGGGTAAGTGTTATTCTCACAGAAGTATGCTTAAAACACACCACAAATTTAAATTAAATTTTATCCCTCGTGAAGAAAATAATGTTTTTAAACTCTTTAATTATAAGTGTTGAAATAACGATTATTGCGTTGATTAATTTAAAGGTTTTACGTCTCGCTATGAGTTTTTTTTTGTGACTGAATGGCCACTGTTTGCCTTGAGGAGGCATTTACAGATTCACCAGGCTTGAGGTGGCCGAGCGCAGATGGCGCTTAGCCGATACCTTGTTTATGAGTAACTAAGCTCGAGGGCTCCCTCAAGAGCCTCGCCACGAGCCGTTATTTCGTTATTATTACCGGATTGGGAGGCCACCGAGCTCTTAGATCGCGTCGTTGGACGCTCCATGGAGTGACTACGGATAAGGACCCCCGAGAGGGAACCTTGGCTTGGGCTGTCATTCAATACGCATTTAGCATTCCGATTCAAGGGCGCCCGAGAGGGCCGAACCTCGACTTGATCGGTTGCTGCTATCTGATTTTTTTTTTTTTTTT
>NW_013525314.1:768271-787491 GCF_000836215.1 Papilio polytes | reverse complement strand
CGCCGACACAGGTGGCTCGCAAACAATGGGCGGCGGCGCCTTTTATGACACGCACCTGCGCAGCGGGTTGCTCGACGTATTGTCGGGTGGTGCGACAGATGTTTGGTGAGTGGACACGTCCGTTCACCTCAACAGTCTGTAGCGGAGTGATTGCTATCTGATTTCTCGCTATGAGTTTATGTTTCAAATGATTTAATTTAGACTGACGGGGAAATAAAGATTTTTTTGTAACTTTGGATGAAACTTAGCGCACTATTTTGACTAAACTATCGCATAACTGTTATGCGATTGTCAAATGTTTCGCAGCCCATTCAACTGTTTAGTAACAAAACTACAAATCGAGTAGTGTGCGCACCTCCATATAAGCTCATAGGATTCAAAACAAGACTGAATTCTAATAAAATGTCTAGTAATTCCATAACAATTTAACAGTTTATGTAAGCAAATAACATACCATATTGTTAAAGCAAACACTAGGTGAAAATGTATGAGCGACAGATACGAGAACAAATATGAACTGTCGGTAACATTGTTTAGTTTAACCTACATGTGTATTTCTTAGAATATACGTGTATTTATTTACAAACTATCCATATATACAGCCATATAAATAATTCATTAAAAAGTTCAAGTAAAAATAACATTGTCGTTTTAATCAATAACTACAATGTAAGATTTAGTCAAACTAAATGTGGATAGCTCAGTAGGGCTTCATTTTCAATATTAATATAATTTCACAAGACCCATTTCGTACTGCAGCTGTGTTATTTTAGCCTAGAATATGTTTACTATTGATAGTTTTAATAAAATATAGCCTATGTTACGCACGTATAAATTACCTTTGTAATGGTGAAAATCGGCCCAGTAGATTTCACGTGAATCAAATGCGTTCAAAAATCCAAAAATACAAATCTTTCCTCTTTATAATATTAGTATAGTTTTACATATTTTTTGAAAACAATCGACGCCCCTTCCACCGGACTAGATATTCTTGTTTGACTATACTATATGTTTTAAAAACTGTACATCATTGAGTTCAAATTCAAACTGTCATTATCCATCAGATAAGTACATAATTCAACAAACATTAAAACAAATGAATAACTAAAGGAAAAAGGTATACGACCAATGTATTTATTTTTTGTACCGTTTCAAAACAAAACTTGATCTGCATTCACAGCAATGTATAGAAAAAATTTAAATCCGTAATTCGTATTGTCATTATGAGATTCCGGAATATGGAACAGTTCCAACTTGGCAAACAGAGACGTATACATTTATTCTCACGAATTTCAATTACTATGATATTTCAAGATTTGAAACATCAATCTGTTTCAAATTTGATCTATAGACTAAATATTTCATAGAACGATAAAGACAAACATTTAAATCATTGTGTTATCCTAACAAAAGAACTTTCTCCATAGAGGAACAGACCCTATCTCGAATATTTGCATAACAGTTGCGAGAAAATATTCGTAACGCCATCGTCGAAATTTCATCTAGATTTGTTAGTATACTTTAACCCTGTTAGGAGCTTTGAATACTAATAACATTTTCTCAATGACGTTACGTCAATTTTCTCTAAAAAAAACCTGATAAGATCTCTGCAGATTACGGTAAATTGTATAATTCACCTTTCACATAAATTTCAAAATTTTCCATTATCATTTTACTTTCTTTCATCACAATTCAATGGAAAAACTTGTGACCTATGACGAACATTTTCGAGAAAGAGTTCGTAACGTCATCGATAAAAATTGTATTTGATTCGGGCATAAAGTACACTGATAAATATCAAATTTTATTAGAATTACTGGACATTTTCTCATAAATTTTCGTAATAGGCCCCACGAAATATCGTGATAACTGGCACACCACGAATACCCCGTTGTCTTTAATCTTTAGATTACATCGTTACTTAAAACATGACGTCATTGTAGTGATATAATGTCTCAGTCATGGTCGTCTAACATGATTGATCACATGCAACACGTCATTACAATCCATCCATAACTAATTATTACATAATATGACAATACCTAGATCATGTTATTCGACATACAACGTTCGAAAACTTGGTGTAAAACATGTTTAAAACAGAAAAATCTAAAATAAATACAAATACAAATACAAATATTTTATTGGTAATCGAATTACAAGTCATAATTTTTTAAAAAAATAAAAAACTTTACATATATTAAAAATGACTGAATAAGAATTGGGTACATAAAACAATCATGGAAGCAAAAATTCTTCGAAACTATAGAAGGCTTTTTGTATTAGCCATGACCTAAGTTTATTTTTAAATGACGCGAGGCTGGTAGCCGCTGTGACGTGGTCCGGCAGGCGGTTGTAGACGGCGGGCCCCATGACGTGCGTAGATTTTTCTGTATAATTTTTCTGAATAATGTAATAAATACTCACTACTACGTGACCTAGGATGTCAGTAATCGCTCAACATTTTCGAATAATTCTTTCTTTGATAAAAAGCTTTAGGCTATACATTTTCATGCTATTAAACTTAGGGTGTAAATAATTTGGAAAAAACCTTCATGTCAGGACCATAAACCACAAGCTGCAAACATTAAGGAAGCAAGGTTATTATGATAACGGTAATTTTGACATTTACAATTGAGAATTTGACAAATGTAGACAAATACGAGTTTTTATAATTTCACGCAGAATTGTTTTTTACAGAATACACTTTCAAATAACTAGCAATAAAGTTCTTAACCGTACGAATTAAAAAATTCACAGAATGTAATATTTCAAACCCAATTAAAGTTAAATGTTGACCACGCGTCGCGATGTAGAGTATTAAAATTCTTAACTGCAGCCACTAAAGCTCGCAAAACTATTTCGACCGAAACTGAATAAAAAAACGTTCTACTTTGCGCAATTTAAAAAACCAGTGACACACTGCAGATATTGGTTTTATGTAATGTTGGTTAAAAAGCATAAAATAGCAATGAATTTTCAGATTAGAAAGAATATTTACAAACGTATGCATTTTAAAGAACATCTATTGATCAAAATTAATTAAAAGCAGCTCTTAATTAAAAGCAGTCAATGCATCTGCAAATTTGGATGACTCAATAATAATTGTAACAAAGCAATTATATTAAATGAACGTTATTGAAGGAAACTTTCAAGGAGTGAAGATTAAAATTTCACCGAAGTCGGACAGCGACTTCGTTATTACTCCACGTCACGTTCTAATCCGGCTTAAGATAAGGCAAAGTTATCTATTCCCTCTATTTACTAGTAAGTAGAATGTATTTTTAACTTTGGAATTAGAAATGATTCCTATATTTCTAATTTTACTAGGATTAAAATGGTAGACTTAACTTTTATAGCAGAGTAGGTTGGAGAGTATCCCCAGTGGTAGTAAAGGTAAGTAGTAAAAGATTAGCGCAGTATGGGCATGTTTTGAAGAGGGATGAATCGCATGTAACAAGAAGAACGAAAGAGTGTGGTACATTGGTAGAGGTAGACTAAGAAAGAGATGGATGGATTGCGTGAAAGGTGACAAGATCAAGAAGGGAGTGATGACAGATGACGGATAATAGAGTTATGTGGAGGGAAAAAACCTGTTGCGCCACTACGGGAGTAGGATAAGGAGGAAGATGATGATGATGAAATGGTAAACTACAGACCGTTGATGAACAAATTATGATGACTAAGACGCCCACATCTTCTTTAACCCAGGATACATATAAAAATAAAATTAAAAAGGTAACTTATACCTTACAATTTTACCTTCTATACATAACGTTTACCCCTTTGTTAATAGTTTTTTCTCCTCGATTCAGAATTTCCCACGAGTTCTTTTCTATTTCTTCGTGGAAATGAAAGCAATCTCACCGTATTCTATACACACGATTTATTCACAGCCAGCGTTGTTGTTAAGATTTGTAGATTCGAAATAAGATTTATCTTCTTGGGATTCAACAACATTGAAATCTATCTCAATCTTACTAAAATTTTAAATGCGAAAGTTTATATGAATGGATGGATTGATGGATGGATGGATGTACCCTAAACGGTTGAATGGATCTTGATGAAATTTGGTATAGATCTAGAGGATAGTAAGGAAAAACACATAGGCTACTCACTATTGTTTTTTTATATCCACGGGGACGGAGTCGCGGGCGACAGCTTGTCTATCACAATATTTTACTTATATTATAAAAGCGTATGTTTAGGTAAATGCTTGTTAGAGTTTCCTGCCTAAACTGCTGAATGGATCTCGATGAAATTTGGCATAACTACATGTAGAGCAAAGTCTGGAACACATAGGGTACTTGCTTTTTTTTTAATCCATGCGAAGATGCTAAGGTTACTATAAAATTCGGGGTTGTCTATTTGCAATCAAGTTCTTTAGCCTATAGTTTTTTAGAGAGAAAAAATACTAGACGACTATTCTTTATGTTCGTTAAATAAACCATATTGACATCCCGCTTATACTTTATGAACAGAACAGAGACATAATTGTGTTTTTTACATATGTTTCGGCAATGAAAATTCAATGTTACACGCTTCCAAATTGTATTTCATTCGTCACGTGTATTAATTAGTATTGATTTACACTCGGCAGCCAGATGTAGGCAAATTTTCGGCGTTTGAATCAAATTACCTGATTGGTTGGTTGTAATTAAGGGCCTGTTTTAATTGCGTGTCGTCGAAATGGGAATTTCTATATTTGATTTAAACCTCTACATAAATAAGCGTAGCAATAAAATTGGTCTAATTATGAGTTTTCGTGTACCGTTTAATTATTTTGATGTAGTAGTTTTGTTATAATTAAGTACAGTCAGCTGAATAAATATAATATCCATACATTCACATACAATTTAACCGCTATACAAAAAGATTCTTGATATGTCACTTTTGAGATAAACTTCAAGGGTATTTTTCTTAATACGCAAAGCTACTTTGTTGTCGACAGAACACCTTACAAAAATTTCATCGCAATGTTTCTTTTGCTTATATACGTTTTAGCGATGAACATCTATTTTAAACTAAATTTGAAACATTGTCGTTTAATAAAATATCTATACTATTATAATAAAACGTAAACACACACTTCTCTTTTGCCTAAGATGTCAGCATATTTATAAGTTGCTGACAACAACAAGGAAGAAATATTGCCACAGTAAGGTAATTGGTATTTTCACATTTGCAATTGAGAATTTAACAAATGTAAACAATAAAACAAAGTTTTTATAATTTCATGCAGGTGAAGCCGCACGGGAACAGCTAGTAATAAATAAAGTAGTGACTATGTCAAATAAAATTTGCTAACAATATTTGGACCTCACCTCTACTATAACAAAGTCAGGTATAAAACATGAAGGTCGTGTGACTAACACAATAAAAGCCTACGTTAATTGCTACAACGCAGTAATTCCCTTTGTTCGATACAAAAGGTTTTTGTATATTAAAAGAAGCCTGTAAAATTAAACTCTATAAGCGATCGCGGTGTAAAGTGCTATTAAATCGTTTTGTATTAAATTTCGTTAAAACCAAATTAGTTGGTTCGCTAAACCCTTTGTCAGTCTTATAAACGAAATCTGATTAATCCGTCTTTGATGGTGAAATGTATTAGAATATTATTATTAACGAGCTATTGCCCGCGACTTCGCCCGCGTGGTATTAGAAAACATACGAACTATATAAATTACAAAAAACTACGTATCCCTCGGGAACCGGACATATCTCGGGCATGAAGCTTATCCCATGTGTACTCCAGACTTTGTTTTATATCTGTGCCAAATTTCAATAAGATATGTTGAACCGTTGCCGAATGATCGAGTAAACATTAAAAAACTAAATAAATGAATCCCACGGGAACCGTAACTATTCCCGGGATAAAAAGTAGCCTATGTGTTCTTCCCGACTATGCTCTAAACCTGTGCCAAATTTCATGGAGATCCGTTCAGCCGTTTAAGCTACAAACGCTAACAAACATCCATCAATCCATCCATCCATCCATCCATCCATCCATCCATCCATCCATCCATCTATCCATCTATCCATCCATCCATCTAAACTTTCGCATTTATAATATTAGTAAGATGTAAAACAAAAGAGATGGGAAAATCGATCGTATTTTGATTCAATGAAATCGAATAAAGTCAAGATTGAATGTAGATGGCCAGTACCACGTGTGATTCATTTTTTTTTTAAATTCTGCATAATCTGTGGTTAGCTCTCTCTTGGTCTCTCTCTCTCTCTTCTTGGTCTCTCTCTCTTATGTCCATTCTTGGGAAACCGCCCAGGACGGTAGACAGTAAAGGTAGTAATCCCACCTAGTGGCGTTGGTATCGCTAAAACTGGCAGTCAGGATGGCTATAAAAGCCAAGAAGGAGTAAAAAAAAAACAAATTGAATTTACGAAAGGATATGAAAAGGTCATAAATTCAAATTTGATGATTGATACATGTAAAAGTATACTGTAGCAGAAAAGAACATGTCGATGACTTAAGTATAAAAGTAGCCTAAAGAATAAAGTGTACGCTTCTCGCTTAATAGTATGAATCAAGAATTAAAAAAAGACAATGTAAACAGTGAGGTACATCAAAAAAATAACTTAATTAATTGAGAAACAACTATAATATCTAAAAAATCCAAAGTTAGCTTTCTTTGAAGTCACATTGTACATAGTTACATCTAACAGTAGTTACTAGGATCACACATCTTTGACTAAACTATCGCACAACTGATTAGTCGCGCTTCGATTCCTATGAGTTTATATGGAGATGTGCACACGATTTTTAGTTATGCAACTAAACAGTTGAATTGGCTGCGAAACAATCGACAATCGCACACCAGTGGTGCGATAGTTCAGTCAGTGGTGTGCGCCCGCTCTTAATGTTTAAGTTATTAATAAAGTATGATTACTAAAAGCTTTTAGGACTGATGAACATATGCATGTTATTTTATTAATCACTATTTGATAGTTGAGGAGGAAAATTCGAGATCTTTGCTAAGATTTTGTAGTACACGAGTCGCAATCCATTAGCGTATACAAGACTCGTTCTACGAAGTCATTGGAAATCGAAAACACAGACAGGGAAGAGACAATCTGTTTGATGAATTTTTAAGAATTCATTTGAATTATAAAATGAAGAATTACTTTTTAATATCAATTTAGATAAAATTAAAATTTAAATATAATCAGGGAATTTTGCGGTGTTATTTTATATAAAAATGCATTGTTTGTTGAATTACGCAAACGTCGGGATAATAGTAAAAAGCTGTGTTCAAGAAGTTCTTACATGTTATAAGGTTTCAAGGAATACGAACAAAAGTACTCAAATTATTCTATTTAGAACAAATTGTAAATGTTTATATAAAACTTAATTTTATTTTTAAAGTTTTTATACTACACAAGTTGTGTATCACTAACCTTACTTTTATACATATACTAGCTTTCGCCCGCGACTCCGTCCGCGTAAAATTAAAAAGAAAACAAAAGTGATTATGTGTCTTCCAGACTATCGTCATCTATGGCAAATTTCATCGAAAAGTGTTCAGCTGTTTAGGCTACAAATTCTAACAAACATCTACCCATCCGTCCATCCATCCAAACTTTCACATTTATGATATTAATAAGATAAAAAAAAATTAAAAAGCTGCGTTCTGTTTCTCATTCCCACATTGACATAACGTTCAAACAATTGTAAATATTAAAGTAGTAGCTTACGCCCGCGACTCCGTCCGCGTGAAATTAAAAAATAATATAAAACATAGCCTATGTTACCCGCTGACAACGTAGCTTTTTAATAGTGAAAGAATTTTTGAAATAGGCCCAGTAGTTTTTGTGTTATTCCATTAGAATGGAATCTATTAGTGGAAACCTGTTATTGGCTGTACACTTTAAATACCACTATACCTACTTTGTTGTAATAGCTGTTGGTATTCCATGAAAATAAATGAATGAATGAATGAATGAATGAATGAATGAATGAATGAATGAATGAACGAATGAACGAATGAACGAACGAACGAACGAACGAACGAATGAATGAATGAATGAATGAATGAATGAATGAATGAAATAAAGTTTTTCTCTTTACAATATTTGTATAGATAACACCGCCACATTCCCTGCTCGTACATGTAAATGCATATACTTTCGCCCTAAATATAAACTCATTTTCATAGTTGACCTGCAAGAGAGTTCACTCCGAGCAACTTGCGAGCTACTAAATATTAGCAACAGAAATAACATTAATGTTGCTGGTCAGAACATCTTAAGCTTAAAAGCTTCAGAGATTACATCGGGATTCGAATTAACTACGACGTCACGGAGCGCCGCAGGCTCTGAATCTAATATGTACTTCAATTTGTCATAAATGTATACCTTCCTTATTTACTGACTGCCTGCTGTTGCTGTTATATTAAAATATGTGCTCGTTATATAGTACTAATACTATACTAATGGGTAAGTACATCCATTCCTCTTGTACTAAGGTAGTGTAAGTGTACCAGTAATTGATACGTTAGTTACCTTAATTTATACACCAAATTTTAAATAAGCAATTTATTTATCTAGCGATTTATTGGTCTTCTAGCCTACCTATTGAACTAACTAAAATTTAATATCTCTATAATGTGGATTCATCATCATGTCTACTGTCTTACTAATATTATAAAAAAATTAGATAGATGAATATATCTTTGTTGCAGTTTGTAGCCTAAACTGCTGAACGGATGTTGATAAAATTTGGCATAGATGTAGAGAATAGCCAGGAAAAGTACACAGACTACTTACTTTTGTTTCTTTTCTATTTCCCGCTAACTGAGAGGGCAAAAGCTGGTCAAAAACAAATGCGTATCTTCCTAAAAATAAAGATTTTTTTTAAAAAGATAAATAATAAACTAACTCACTTTAATAAATTATTTAAATACAAGTTAATTATTAATTACCAACTTGAATATTCAATATTCATGTTAAAACAAAACACCAACAATAACGAATGAAATCGCAAAGCAAATCTCGGTACATAGTTGGTACATTTATTCAACGCAACAAATTGTTGTCGGAATTGTGTTTAAATACCAGAATACGTGTTGACGAGTCCCTTTTGTTAAACTCCAGTGTCTGAAACGCATATGCATTATAAAAATATTCATACAAATATTTAAATGTACTAGAATCTTTATTTAAATTTAACTTGTTTGTTTAATTCACGTAGAAGAATACCACAGTTAGCGTTCAAACATTAAAAGAGATTAATTGACGAGAAAGTGTCAGTATTGAAATATTCAAACTTTATAGCAGCTCGGAGTTAGCCCTAAGCGTATTTCTGCAAAAGACATGAGAACCAGGGACTATGCGAAACCCTTATTCCACTACCATAGATATATAACAGATAGGCAATTGTTTCAAAATGACAACTTCTACTTTGTTCCGATTTAAACGCGCTTTTTGATATTAGTTACAGTTAAGTCTATTAGTTCGTAACTCTTTACAGCGATCAACATCAGCGGCAAAATGGTGAAAATCAAATAGACACAAAATAACATAGCTCGTCTATTTTCAGATGTCAGTGCTCGTAACCCTTTACGATACCTAACAGTGTTCAGTGCAGTGTGATATTTCGAGCCATAGTAAAGTTTGGATTACATTATACCATGTTCATCTTACTATACAAATATACCTTTGACATTTAGCTTGAGGCCAATGGTGTGAAGTGCACCGGCTGTGAGCTATCACTCAGAGGTATGTGATGCTTACTAGATCGTACAAAGCTCTTGAACTGGAAATTCTAGTCGTGCGAAGCTATTTCCTTAACTGTTATATTAATTTGCCACAGTTCGGAGTTTGCGTTTATTTGTAGTTGGTTTTATGTTTCTATTTAGTTGGTACCGTTTTAAATAACGATACAGTTTGGATCCGATGTCATTGCTTTCATTGCGGATGATTTTCTTTATTGCATTTCTAGTTTTTATAAAGTGTAACGGCAAATTTATGTTTTCTCTTTAACTGCCATTTCTATTGGATTTGCTCCTGAAAAGTTATTTCATAGAAAAATCGAATTATATATCGAATTTTGCGACATTAATATTGCTTTATTTTTTATTACTTTTTACAAATTATCTAAATCTTTCTTCTTATTAATATTAAAAATGTTAATATTTGGATGTATTTTATTTGGAAATTCCAGAACGACTCAATAGATCTCTATGTTTGACATATAGACAGTGTTGACGGTGGTAGTGCCCGCTTTAACATCTTAGCACTGCAGGGCCGGCACGCCCGGTGTAATACCACGACCAAACAGAAGACAGGCGTGAAATGGAAGCGATTCCGTGTTTCGTCTGATGAGTGTGGTGCCGGAGGCCTCATTTAAGTCCCTTTCTCTTTACCACCCTTTTCTTTTAAGGAGAGGTTGGGAAGAGGAAGTGGATTTGACGGTGGAGGAGATGCATAGGAATAATAATTAAATAATATTATCTTTATGTGCGTCTCCTCCTCCGTCGTTTAAGGGTAGGCAACGCATCTGCAATTGCAGATGTCTATGGGCAGCGGTCGCTTCGCCATTTTTGCGGTTTCAGGTGGCCGCTTGCTTGTTTGCCACCTTGTGTTATAAAAAAAAATATAGAACATAGTGTGAAATAACTGGCTATGTTTTGTTTTAATTCCACTCAGACTAAATCCCGAACGAAAAGCGAGTTCTAAAGTAAATTTACGTCAAGTGTTTCTGTTCATATTTAGCAACATAACTTTGCATGTGTTAACTGTTTTAAACAATTTTGACACATTTGTGTCTGAAGGGAGTTACTGTAGTTGGATATTTAAACTTAATTACTTAGTTTCGTACCGGATTCAATTATACTAGCTGAGAACTCTGTGACTCGTGCATTGTTAGTAACAAGAAACTTTGGTACAAACAAGTGGATTGTTAATTAAGAATATTATGACATTTATTTATAAAACCTAAACGTGTAAAACGAGTTTTTTTTAATCGTGTATTCTCTGAAAAGACTGGACCGATTTTAACGGGAATTTGAATTAAAAGTAGCTGGTTTTCCAAAATTCTGCGCCGACAAAATTCGCGGGAAAACATTAAAAATTACTAACAAAAATACATAAAAAGTTAATTTACAAATGGTTTTTGGTATCATATAAGATGACACACTAACAAGCAGCCACCTGAATCCGCCGAAATGGCGAAGCGACCGCTGCCCATAGACATCCGCAATTGCACATGCGTTGTCTACCCTAATCGACGAAGGAGGAGACGCACATAAACAGAATATTTCCCCTTCTTATGCGTCTCCTCCACCGTCAAATCTACTTTCATTTAATTATATTTAGTAGTAATTGCTCCCACTTCACGCCTGTCTTCAGTGTGGTCGTGGTATTGCTGGGGGCAAGCCGAGCCATTTGTGCGAAGATGTTAAAGCGGGCTCTACCACTGTAATAATGTTTATAGCTAATTTTTCTTAATATAGTTAATGCTCTTTTACGTGCGTTTTTGTGTAATTTTCAGAAATGACACAAAGTAACGATAAGTTGAATTTAGAAATTCCTTAGATTACTAAACCGTTTGCTGTGATGCCAAAAAACACTTGAGAGAACTATTTTCCTTATCGTTAGTTGAAAGCAAATATCTTTAAGACATAAGTGGTAGACACAAAATTATAACATTCCCATACTTATGAAATATCTACGTTATTTCTAACACGTTAGAATTTTGTAAGTGTCTAGGATTTAAATAAATATTTTTTAAAGCTTTAACGGTACATATTTTAAATACAAAAAAATGTTAGCATGCAAATCTGTGGGCAAGAGCTAATCTAATCTTACTTCATACTTATAAATGAAAGATTTTTTTATATGATGTTTGTCATTACGTATATCCAAATTGCTTAACTGATGTCCCTTAAATTTGGAATAGATATAGAACATAGTTTGTAAGGACACACACACAGGTTACTACGTACTGCGCACACTACTCGATTTTAGTCAACTAAACAGTTGAAGTGGCTGCGAAACAATTGACAATCGCACAACAATTGTGATAGGTTAGTCTAAGGTGTGCGTCCGCTGCAAAATGGCATTTTTTAAATTCCGCGCTGACAAAATTGCGAGTAAACGGTAATATAGTACAAAAATGATAGCAAACCTCGATAAACTTTTATCGTCAAACGCTTCGCTTGGTTGCCCTTTCACAATAGGGTGACAGTTCCTAATAAAGACTTTCTTAAACTAAACAATGTCTCCGTTAAACAATTTCTCTTAGTTTATACATCCTTTGTTTACTTTGCTTTGTACTTAGAAACTCACATAATTATGTCAGACATATTGTATGTAAATTTCTTAAATGCAAACATAAGCTTTGTAAACGTTAAGTCCATAGAGCAGAAACTTAAGCGAGTTGTTGAAAGGTGAAGGAAAATGTATTCTTGTATACAGAGTGTTTTGGTTATTTTATAATATAATATTCAGTAAGATTGGGTACTTTAAGCATACTATTATCACTTACTATACGAGTACTTACTAATATTATAAATGCGATAGTTAAGATGGTTGGATGTTTGTTATAGTTATAGCCTAAACGGCGAAACGGATTACAATGAGATTTGCTACAGATGTAGTGGATAGACTGGAAGAACACATAGGCTACTTACTTTTGTTTTTTTTAATTACAAGCGGACGAAGTTGCGAAGACTTTAGAGAAAGAAGGTAATGGGGGTAAGAGGGGACGCACAGATAAAAGATATATCCTCTTGTTTTGCTTCTTCTATGCCAAAACAAGAGAAAACGAACAACATTTATGATGATTTCTAAGTTTATTTGTAATTTGATATTGATGAAGTTGATTGAAATTAAATACGCATTAAAATACATGTAAAAGATCGTATATCCTTTGAATACAAAAGCTTTGTGCTAAAATTAATGAGTGAACATTATGATTATAACTAAACTCGGTTTTCAGTATTACTAAGTAATTTACGATAAGTATAGACATGTTTAAATTTAGTAACGAAATGGTGTGGAATATTAAAAAAAAAAACATAGAAATATCCATTTTTGATCTCTGTTTTATTTTACTCTATAAATAGAGGTCTTAATTAAATTTTAATTAAGATTTTCAATGACTCTCACAATAATAGAGTTTGAAGCTTGACCATTGCTAAATATAAGAACTGTTTACAATGAACAGTTGATGTTATATTGCCAAGGTTTGTTAAAATTGTTGATAGATTTGCCCATTAAGTTTGACAAGCTTTGTAACTCAATTGGTCCAAGGTTTTTTTTGCCCAATATTGGAACCATATATGACAATTTTATTGGCCAATCGTCACACATAATATTTGACAATGGAAATAATGTATAAGTAATAAGTCATGACACAAAGAATTACCTATTTAACTGTAACATAATCATCACTTTATCCTTACGGAGGGATGTACTTCAATACATTTTAGCGGTCTTATCTGAATTCTCTGCCTTATGAATATCGCCTTTCCCACTACACTCTCTTCAATCTTTCACGATTTTTAAAAAGGTCAAACACGACAACGAATCATAGACCAATTAAATTCAAAACAAAGTCAATCTGCTCCAACGCTGTGCCAAGGCAGTCAAGTTCAAGGTTGGCAATATTTGGCTTGGCTTATTCTAATGTTACCAAATTTGCCATCGCATTTGGCGAACTGCCAGTTTTAGTAAATTAATGATCGGATTTTGACATTGAGTTATTTATTGATGCTTAATACAAGAGTGTTTACATGCTTGTTACAGATAATAACATTCTTGTTTAACTAAATATTTAAGCCTTCACTTGTATATACAAGACCAGTTTACAAACTCTTTCCTTCTAAGATCCTGTCATTATTATTTGATGAACCCAAAGCTGCTGATTTTCTTTTTTTTGTGAATTCCGAGTTTTCTTTACCTTTATACTCGTACTCTTGTCCATCGGAACCTCTTTGGAAATCACAATTACACTCGTTTATCCATCGAGTTAAGACTACTTTAGTTGTTGGAGGAATGTAATATTTTCTAAGATTAGATCTCCTAAAGCCCGCTCAGTTCTAACTGTTCCTTCAAATGAATTTATTACTAGGTTTCGCCCGCGACTTCGTCCGCGTGATATTAAGTAAAAACAAAACTGAGTAGCCTATGTGTTCTTCCAGACTATCCTCTACATTTTTAACAAATTTCATCGAGATCCGTTCAGCAATTTAGGCTACATATTCTAACAAACATTCATCCATCTAAACTTCGAAGTTTATAATATTAGTATGAATATGAAAATTATTTCTGCATTTTTGAATAACATTAGGAGAGAAATATTATAATCTCTTATGGTCACAACTGTTATACAAAGACACATTGCTGCACCTGTTTACTGCATACTGCACCATCTTCAAAGAGTATGAAAGGGATGCCGAAATGTTTTGATACAAGTTTTTCAACAGTGAAAATGATAACATTCTCCCGCCTTGTTAGACTTCGTCTGCATACTAGTTGTTACCGCACGCTCGCTTGCGCATTATTCACTTGTGATTCAAAACTACACTATCAGCTTAATTAATCAGCTGACAACCGCAGCTACAATCGTACCCACATATACACCGAGGTATTTTAGCTAAATTCCAGCTAATATTTACACACACAAAGGCAGGGGTTCCCAACCTTTTTGTACTCTAAGAGAACACATTCTAAAATATCGTTCGAGTAGCCGACCCCACCTATTTTTAATTAAAATTTATCTTTCCACAACTACTCACTTTCTCATCATATATTTTTTTCATAATTTTCTTAGAAATAAAAGACAATAATGTTAATAAGTACAAGTTAATAAGACAGTAAGGTTTAAGAAAAAAATCAGTCTGTGTCGAATTGTGACGAGCACATATGGATCGTTCGGACGCGGTGCCTGCAGGCACGAGGTTGGGAACCTCTGCACTAGGGTAATTTAGCTAAACATTAACTTATGTTGTCCTTTATTTCTGTAGATTTTACGTGTGTTTACATAAAGTGTACATAATTTACCCGACGTTCTTACGATGAAGAAAATATTGTGATGCAATCTGCACAAATTCAAAGATATGTGTGTAGTTAACCAACACGCACTGGGCCAGTGTGGTTGACTATGGCCTAATTATGCCTTACTTTGGGTAGGCTCCGAGCCCTTTAGTGGAGACATATTGTGATTTGATTCTCGTTTGTTTAAATACTTACAGAATTTCCAAACTTTCGAATTTTCACAAATCTAAATTCAACTAAATATTTCCACTAAAAAATCGCGATACTTTCTTTGTAAAAAGCAATCAATCAAGTAGCATGTGCGAAAGGAACAAATTGCCACAGCGGTCGCGTTGATGGATGTAATTTACAAGAGAGGGAATATGTTAGATCCAATAAGCCAAGAAAGAAATTTATTACACGTTCAGACATGGCCAGTGTTATATGAGACATTAGGATTAAGTATGCCAACCAATAACATATCTACACATATATAATTAAGAACAATGTAACTACTATTTTAAAAAATAAAATTCAAAACCAAATATACTGTATGGCTGTTTTTTAGTGTTTGCTGCTTAAACGGCTGAACGGGTCTCGATGAAATTTTGCATTGATGTTTGCACGTTGCATAGTCTGGAAGAATACAAAGCCTACTTACCTTAGTTTTTTTAATTACATACGGACGATGTTGCGAACGACAGCTTGTATGTCTATAAATCTAAATGGGATTGTAAACATCGTCCTGGAACTGGACAGATAGACAGAGTTAAGAGTTTTCTGTAATATACTACATTTATCTATTTATACTAGTTAATATAATAAAGCGTAAACACACACTACTTCGTGGTATACGATTTCAGCAATCACAGTATATTTTTTAATAAATATCTCTTTAATAAAAAGCCTTACGACACGTTTTAGATTATACATTTTCGCGCTATTAAACTTATGGGGTACATAAATTTGAAACAAAACTTCACGTGGGAAAGGACCAAAAACTACAAGCTGCAATTAAGGAAGAAAGGTTATTATGGTAACAGTTATTTGATATTTGCAATTGAGAATTAAACAAATGTAGACAATAATACGTTTTTATATTTTAATGCGGATGAAGCCGCACGGGAACAGCTAGTCTTATTATATATGTATAAAATCAGAACCCTTATGTAAAACCTTATTTACTAATCCCATTTAAGGTAATGTTATTACAAGTCGAGCACTCTTCATGAAATATGGGCATCCATCAAATAATTTTCTGACGCTATCTAAAATTTCCAACCATTAGAATAATTACTTTACACGTAATACATATTTAATGGATTTGTTTAATGAAATGAAAAACTTTATATTAAATTTTTAACCTTCAGAATCAATTCGTAATATGGAACATTATTAAAACAGTAATAAACTACTCGGTAATAAAATTATTAGGAGCGCACACATTTCTCTAAACAATCGCATAACAGTTGTGCGATTGTCGATTGTTTCGCAGCCCCTTCAACTGTTTAGTTGACTAAAATCGAGTGTGCGCAACTCCATATAAGCTCGTAGGAGTCAAAGCAAGACTAAACAGTCGTCGGATAGTTTAGTATCAGATGTGCGCCGCTTTATTATTCAAATATCGCACAAGAGTAACAATTAACACAAACTGAAGAAGCAAATATAAAGTGATTTCGCCCTTTAACTTTAATTCATTTTATTATGTCATGAAGTTTTAATTATTTTTATAATATATTTCATAACAATTATTCGTACACGTGTTTAGGAAGCAATGAAAAATAAAAAAATCCAATAATGTAACGTCGGCATCTTTTATCAAGATCAAGTAAAGAGTATAAAAAAAAAATTAAACTTTGAATTAACTAATCGTAGCAAGGAATTAAATATTTCCTTCATACTTGCATTTAAATATCAACATGAGTAGCAATCGTTTAAGCGTATTTTAGCAACCATTAGTTCTAATTTAAATTAATTATGAGTTCGCTTGCCAGAGAATCAGAGTTTATAGTTCCGAAAATAGATATTATAAATATACGAAATTCATTTATTACACAATTATGCAGTCTGTACTGATTACACATTTACGATGTGTTAAATTAGATCACGTAACTTAAACAACACAAATTTGGCTAGAACTTCAAAGTTTCGTCAGCTGTTAGCTGGCAAAACTGCGTTTCCGAATGCATCAACACAAGGTCAATAGTAAATTCAGACAGACAACTAAGGTAAACCTTGAACAGTATTAGTAATTTAAAGCGATAATGAGAACAATTTTATTAATAGATCTACATTAGAATAGAATAGAATTGGTTTTCTACAATATTGTTACTTATCGTAGAGTATTAATCATACTTAATATTATATATAGATATATGTGTGGTGATGTGGTGATGATGATAAAGTTTAGATGGATGGAATAATTTCTCAAAATGTTCGAATTTATAAAAGCTATAAAGTCTTCTAACACCAAAAATAGCATTGATATTCTTTTTATTTTAAACCTTTAATAAAAAAATCATTTATACTTTATCAAAAAAATAGAAATTCAATCAAAACTGCGTTTTGAAAAACAGAGCTACCTTAAGAACTAGTTTTACCACGTCATCTGAAACGACACTGAAACCACAGTAAATAAATCGATTAATAACAAGATTAAAATGTACTGTAAGAGTGTGCGCAAATGAAACTAAAGAATCGCACAACTGTTTAGTCTCGATTTGATTCCTATGAGCTTATATGGTGCGCATACTACTCACTTTATAGTTGTGCAAATAAATGGTTGATTTGGCTCCGAAGTATTCGACAATCGCACACAGTTATACGATAGTTTAGTCGAAGGTGTGCGCCCTAAGGAAACTATAGGAAACATTCCTTTGTATATCGGAATGGCAGACACAAGGTAAACAACAGCTATCGCCAAACAAAACAACCGACGGGTAAATATTTGCCTGCCTCTTCAGTTGTCCACTCACCAGTTACTTTTTATTCCAATTGATTTTATTGTAACGCTAACTATTAATCAATTTAATCATTATATAAAAAGCAGGATAATTAAAGTTAAAAATGATGATGGCATATATTTTGATTTCCAACCAAATTTATGACATTTTTTAATGTTTAAATGCTTTTTCTTAATCCGCACTGACAAAGTCCCGAAAGACTGTAAATTCAGTTTAAAATATCCGCGTTTATTCATTCACTATAAAAGGAAAAGGAAAGTAATTTTAAGAAAAGATTAACATGAATACACATGTTAGGGCTGTCCCACAACTGCCTGATAGAGGCTCAGATAGCTTAAAAATGTCGTAACTGTCAGATAAGGTAACAAAATTCGATATTTCCATCACATATTTTACACGTTGGATTACTATCAGACAATTTACAATTTAGTGGGATACTTATAAACTTTTAAATATATATTATTATAATAATCTCATTAATTAATATTGCGTTTCGTTTAAAGATTTTTTCTAAATTTTGTGGTTTTAGTTTTAAATAACAAAGCCTGAGCTATGATGCTATTAGTGGCTCCAATTAGTAACATTGCACTCACGTTACGATTCCACATAAACTTTTTTATCCATTGTTAAATTGAAAGCTTTGTCGTGGAAAACAAAATTGTTTCAAACCTTCATTTTATTAACAATGTATTTTTTCTAAGTTATTACGGGTGACTGCTATATTGTAGAAGCAATATTATTTATATCTATAACGAGACCTCGCACGCGTGAATGTAAAAAATAACAATTTATAATTTATATGCTACTCACTGATAATGTAGCTTTTTAATGGTGAAATAATTTTTTAAATCAGCGCAGTAGTTTTTGAGTTATTTTAATACATACAAAAATACAATTATTTCCTCTTTAAAATAGTAGTATAGATTAATATTGTATTAAAATATGAAAATATTTTATATGCGAAAATTAAGATGGATCGATGTTTTTTTCTAGTTATCTCCAGAACGACTCATCGAATCTCAATGAAATTAGCTGACGATGTTCTACACATAGTCGGGAACATAGACTAATTACAACACGTTTCTAAGTCTAGATAGAAGTCCCGTGCAAAATCTAGGAAGTAATTATTTCAGTATGCATTATACATAAAAAACCTTTTTATCAATACAGTAAACACTACCAATAAAAGGTAAAAGTAATAAAAATATTGATGATTCTGAAAACAAATACCAATTGTGCATTATAACTGAAAGCTCCTTCCAT
>NW_013525314.1:743099-768049 GCF_000836215.1 Papilio polytes | reverse complement strand
TGTATGCTCTCTGCGTGAAAGCGGTCCACAGGCTGCAAGTGTAGAAGGACTGGCAGAACAGTATAGATTAATATTGTATAAAAATATGAAAATATTTTAAATGCTAAAAATTTAGATGGATAGATGTTTTTTTCTAGTTATCTCCAGAACGACTCATCGAATCTCAATGAAATTAGCTGACGATGTTCTACACATAGTCGGGAACAGAGACTAATTACAACACGTTTCTAAGTCTAGACAGAAGTCCCGTGCAAAATTTAGGAAGTAATTATTTCAGTATGCATTATACATAAAAAACCTTTTTATCAATACAGTAAACACTACCAATAAAAGGTAAAAGTAATAAAAATATTGATGATTCAGAAAACAAATACCAATTGTGCATTATAACTGAAAGCTCCTTCCATTTCTGATGAACCTCCATTTAATTTATAAGCTCGACCTCATCAGAGTGCGGATTATAAAGCTTCAAAGAGTATCAATGCTACAGAGCTTTATTTACCTTTTATCTTTACATTTCTCATTACTTTCTGTATCTTAGAAAAATGTTATATCAGGGGTAATGAACATTTATGCAATAAAGTACCATTTTTTTTTAAATAAAATCACATGGAAATAACGTTAACATTTTCAAATTTCTGCGGAAAAATCTTCACATGGACGTTTGTATTTATTAATGAATACCAACATAATGAATGCCTTTCGTTTTTTATGTAAATGCGGATCAGTTTTCTGGGAATAAAGTATGTTTGATTTTAATCTTGTTTTACGTTCTATGTCTGCTTCCATTAAAATCGTTATTGCACACGCCAACATCGCGTGAAACTACTTCACGAATAACTTAAGACGTTTATTATAAAGGTGCTATCACACTTGTCTTTATCTTAAATTTTAAGATTTTTTAATTTATCTATCTATACTATTATAATAAAGCGTAAACACACACTTCTTTGTTGCCTAAAATGACAGAAATTACAGCATGTTTTTGAATAATTAATAAATAGCCCTACACTTACGTCACGCTTTAGGCTATATATTTTCACGCCATTAAACTTAGGCGGTAAATATTTTGGATAAAAACCCTGCTGGAAAGAGACCATAAGTTGCTGTCAACATCAAGGAAGCAATGTTGCCATACTTTGTCATCATGACGTCATTTTGACATTTGCAATTGATAATTTGACACATGTAGACAATAAAATAATTTTATGCGGATGAAGTCAATATTCCTTTTTCAAAATAGATATGGTAATCTGTACAAATATAATAAAATGTATAAACACACGACTCAATGGTTTAGGATGTTACCAAGCACAGCATATTTTTGAATAATTATTTTTTAATATAAACCTTGCATTTATAACACACCTTAGGCAATACATTTTGTACAGATGTATTGTATGTTGTAAAAATGTATTGCCGTGGAATTTCACGTTTACTTTCTAATGGAATTAATAGCAAAGTGCCTAATTTAAATATAAATGAAAATGATAACCTTAAGGCTCTCGGGAATATCAGGTAATTTTGATTTAGTATTGTCTCGTAGTTATAAAATAACGTATTATGATAACTAAAGTAGGTAATCTGTTATAATCAATCAATAACCAGGACTATTGTATAGTTCGTGAATAGGTCTTTCTTTAGCTATAAGCTATTTGAAATAAGTACTTCCATTTACCCGTCGATATGAAAGCAATTTCGTTTCATTCGATAGACATGCGATTTACTCCCTAGTGGCCTTAAATCGAACAGATATTTACGAATTCAAGAAAAATATATCTTTAGTCTTCCTGACAATATCGTGTTTGAAAACTTAATTCAGAAAACTTAGAGACAATCGCTTCTGAAGACAAGTTATGTAAGTGTTTTCTCAGTACTAAGTAAGTAGTAATTATTTACACCTAGTGTCCAAACGTAGCAGATATTCAAGCGTAACATATCACAAGCATAAGTCTTAGCGCATAACATGACGTAGCATGCATTGCAGTGTAGCATATCACAAGCATTGCTTGTAGCATATTGTATGGCGTAGCATATCACAAACATCGCTCGTAGCCTATCGCATGGCGTAGTATATACTACAGAGTAGCATGTCATAATCATCGCTGAGAGAATGTCGCATGGCGTAGTTTATACTACAGTGTAGCATATCAGAAGCATCGCTCGTAGAATATCTCATGGCGTAGCATATATTAGAACGTAGCATATCACAGCATCGCTCGTAGCATATGTCATACGTATTATATCTCAGGACGTAGCGTATATCTGCACTTAGTACCACACATAGCAAGGAATGTCACAATACCCCAAAAGTGGTAATCTTCTCTTTACGCAAAATACGCATTTTGTAGTGTTTTTTCTTATTGCTTCTTATTTTTGTAAATGCACATCTCTACTTTAAACGGTATTAACTTTAAAGCGTGCTATATTTTTACATGCGTCAACACTAGATGCTTTTGCACTAGAGAAAATCCAAGTCATAAAGCCACCTTGGCTGTAAAGAATAATAAACCTTAAGATGGAATAACTTTAGAAAAGTTAAATTGTTATTTTTACTTGACAACACACTTTTAAACAGTTTCTCTGTCAGCAATATGTTCTTTTAGATAATACTTTAGATTGAACCGATCTATGGACGTTAGTATAAAATCTTGTTAGCTGTTTCGCTCGCTGAACTGATATGATGAACGCCGTTGATGTGTTCAGTGAGAAAGAAATATAAATGACACGTCGTTTTACAACCTGCCGTATCAAAATTGTTAATGCGGCGATACGACCAGGTGCGCCCTACTTTATTATATTACCCTAACAGCGGTTATAATTTACAGAAACTCTCACTCAACATATGTGTTGTACGTGATGTTATTTAAGCAGGAATCCTTTAAAAATTAAAATTGTAAAAATGTATTCCAAATTCCGCTCTGCACTAGACTTATTGTTTATTTTCATAGTAAGAAAATAGTCATTTTTTTATACTTATAATTTTAGATACTTTAAATGTAACTTATATTTATTTATTTGATATTTGGAAGCCCAACTTTAATCCCTTTTTCTTATAAGAAAAGGGTAGGAAAATGTGTATTTCACGGTGAAGGAGACGCATATGAAGGGGAAACATTCTCTTATGTGCGTCACCTCCTCCGTCGATTAATGGTAGTCAACGCATTCGCCATTGCGAATGTCTATGGGCAGAGGTCGCTTTGCCAGTTTGGCGTATTCAGGTGGTCGCTTGCTCGTTTTCCACCTTATGATATAAAAAAATTCTGAAACTACAAGTTTGAAAAGTACTGTTTACAAAAACATTTTATGTAAGCGTTAAACTAATAAAATCAGAAATCTTTGTTGGATGGACGTTATTACTACGTATCTTCAAAACTCATCAACGGATCTGTGATTATAAAAAAAACTCAGCTAACCATTTCTCTAATAGTAAAGTCGAACTGATGAAAAAGTTACTTGTGAATACAAAAAACCTCTTTCGTGTTTACGGAAAACCCTCGTCTAGGCCAACAAGCTACGGCCATTACATTAAAAGCAGAAAACCGATCAATCAGGGGACTGTGTGTGAAGACTTCAAGTGTCGCTGATCGATGACAATACACAACGGTGAAAAACTTTCTATAATCGGAATACAAAATCACATTTGGAAGTATTGATCTGAAAAAGGTAAAAAAGGATAACGCATTAAATTAAATTTAAATTATATTGATTGTTTTAACTTACATGATACGAAAAGATAGTAAATTCTCGACATTAACATTAGGAAGTTAAATGAAAATTAAGACATATATATTTTAACTTTTATTATCTTTAACAAACAAAAAAGCGAACTGTTTGATATTCGGTTCAGTATTCGGCCGTAAATATACGTTCAAATCGATTTGAAAACCATCAAGCACTTTTTTATTTACAATTAAAATCTTAAAAAAAAATGTCATAACATGAAATAAGGAAATAAAACCACTGATGTTATGAATATAGTGTCCTCTAATAACTTCCACTTTGTTACAAGTGTTGTAAATATTATAAACTTTTACAATTTGTCACGCTTACTTGTCTGAATGGAGATAATTTCTTGCCCTTGAAAACTCCGCTGAATATGATTAATGGACGCATTACGTTCACTGAAATGTTCAGGAAAAGTTATTAGTTATACAAAACTGACATTTTAGTTTTACAAGTAAACTACGTACTATTTAAGCCTTCACATTCAGTTTTAATTGCTGAATCGGAATGCCAAACGCGTATTGAGTGACAGCCCAAGCCGAGGCTCTCGGTGGCCCTTGTGCCTAGTCACTCCATGGAGCGTCCACCGAAGCGATCTCAGAGCCGAGGCTCCTCGCGCCTAGGAGCCCTCGAGCCTAGTTATGAGGTATAGGCTAAGCGCCATCTGCGCTCGGCCACCTTAAGCCCGGTGAATCTGTAAATGCCTCTTCAAGGCAAACAGTGACAATTCGGTCACAAAAAAAATTGCACAGTTTTGACTAAATGGTTTGATAGTATGAAGTGAGCTTTATATTTACACTGCCAGAGTTTATGTAAATTCACCGCTAACCAACGATTTTCCCAATTTAATTGGAAAATTCAAAAACAAATGACAGTCGATGTTAAAATATTTTGTTAATATGATCAACTTAAAATAACAATATTATTTTTAATGGAATCTAGTTTTCGCCCGAGATTTCGTCCGCATGAAATTAAAAAAAGAAAGTAGCCTATGTGTTCTTCCAGACTATCCTCTACATCTATGTACAAATTCAATCGATATCCGTTCAGCCGTTTAGGGTACAAACATAAATCCATCCATCTGAACTTTCGCATTCATAATATAAGGAGTAAAAGCATTTTTATAAAAAATAACATTTTATATTACAACGTATCTTATAAAATGCAGCGCACATTCGCACGTGCGCCCATACAAGTGAATAGCACAAGAGAGCTCACTTTAGACGAACACGATTTATGGAACTTTTTAAACTCGCACGTAATGCTGTAATGTTGGAGTAATATTTAAACGATTATACAAAAATGTATCGTATTATATTACACGATTTGATTTTCATATTTTAATCATACTTAATATTATAAATTCGAAAGTTTAGATGGATGGATGTATGTTAGAGTTTGTACCCTAAACGGCTTTACGGGTTTCGATGAAATTTGGCATAGATGTAGAGGATAGTCTGGAAGAACACATAGCTTACTTGCTGTTGATTTTTTTTAATCACGCGGACGAAGTCGCGGGCAACATCTAGTTTAGATAATAATTTAAAAAGAGCTTAAGAAACTGTAATGAGTCTGATATCGACGTCAACTAATTCAGATTGGTTCGGTTTTGTTTTACTCTTTCATAATAGTACAAACATATTTATTTACAAGCAAATTTTACCCTTATTATTCAGTAGCTTGCGCCCGCGACTCCACGTGGAATATAAAAAAAAATTGAGTAGCCTCTGTTCTTTCAGACGATCCTCTACATCTATGCCAAATTTCATTGAAATCCGTGCAGCTGTATAGGCTACAAACTCTAACAAACATCTATCTAAACTTTCGCATTTATAATATTAGTAAGAGCTGTAATATAAAAATACTGCCTATGAAATAATTCGCCCTAAACTACAAACGATAAATCAATAAGGAAGTCGGTTTAATGGTGCTAAGTGACTACTTAGTAAACTATTTCGATTGCCATAACTACATATCCCTTAGCTACGTCACGCATTGGCTGATCGAATTAGAAACGAGCGCCTTGAACAGTATCCGAAGTAACTTGACCCACACTAATTAATAGCCTTGCCAAATTAATACAAGTGTGAGATTTCATATATGTTGTGTGTATTTATAAAAAAGTAAATGTACACAAATTTATCAGCATTTAAATCTATACTTCTATACTAATATAATAAAGCGTAAACACACTTTATGGCGTAGGATGTTAGTAATCACAGCATATTTTTTGAATAATTCTTTCTTTAATAAAAAGCCATACACTTACATGCTTTGGGCTGTATATTTTCACACTATTAAACGTAGGGGATTTATTTATAACATAAGATGGCAAACGAGCAAGCGGCCACCTGAATCCGCCAAAATGGTGAAGCAACCGCTGCCCATAGACATCTGCAATTGCAGATGCGTCGCCTACCCTTATCCGACGGAGGAGGAGACGCACATAAAGAGGATATTTCCTCTTCCTATGCATCTCCTCCATCGTCAAATCCACTTCCCCTTCCCATCCTCTCATAACAAAAGGGTGGTAAAGAGAAAAGGACTTAAATTAGGGATAAATAAATTGTAAAAAACCTTCATGTGGGACCATAAACTACATGCTAACATTAAGGAAGTAAGGTTATTATGACATTTGCAATTGAGATTTTGACAAATGTTAACAATAAAATAAAGTTTTTATAATTAAGCCGCACGGGAACAGCTAGTTACTCTATATGAGTCTTGCTCTTCACTAATGCATTTTACAATATGTCACCCGCGCATATAACTAATTATTTACTAGTTTATTTTTAATAATAATAACTCGCTGTCGCTAGCGACTCTATCCGCGAGGAATTAAAAAATAAAAGTAAGAAGGCTATGTATTCTTCCAGACTATGCTCTACATCTATGTCTGTCATCGAGCTCCGCTAAATCGTTTATGAGGCAAACTCTTACAAACATCCATACATCAAAACGATCGCATTTATGTTAGAGAGATAAGAAATAAGATTACCTTTTGCTGGTTTTTTAACAGTGGTAGAGCCCGCTTTAACATCTTCGCACGAATGGGCCGGCTCGCCCGGTGAAATACCACGATCACACAGAAAACAGGCGTGAAGTGGAAGCAATTCCGCGTTTCGTCTGATGAGTGTGGTGCCGGAGGCCTAATTTTGGTCCCTTTTCCTTTCCACCTTTTTCTTGAGAGCAAAGGATGGGAAGGAAAAGTGGATTTAACGGTGGAGGAGATGCATAGGAAGGGGAAATATCCTCTTTATGAGCGTCTCCTCCTCCTTTAAGGGTAGGCAACGCATCTGCAATTGCGGATGTTTATGGGCAGCGGTCGCTTTCCATTTCGGTGGATTTGGGTGACCGCTTGCTCGTTTGCCACCGTTATATTAAAAAAAAAACTAGGAGTGAAAATTTGTAACTATCGCATTTTACAAAATCACAGTAATTACCGTGTATTATTTACGTATTATTAAATAATAATGAATAATTGAAAACTATCAGTAATATAAGTATGTTTTTCAAATACTTGCAAAGGATTATATTAAAAGATTACAAGTCTTACAAATAAAGATTTTTTTACCAATTCTAATTAATGAAAACACGACATTTTTAACAAAGGTTCTCGCTTTGTCAACCAAGAGTCCTGTCAAATACATTTTCCCGCGGAAAATGTACTTTCATAATTAAATATAATTCGATTTTCAAATTTTAATGCTACAGGTGCGCACTGCCTGAAGGCGAGTCTTCAGTCGAGCGGTGAGCGTTGAGAGTGTTAGACGGCTCCTTCGTTGTAAACGGTCGTGGTATGTCTACGATATATAGGAACAGTTTAAACCATGGCTAGTACAGTGAAGTACAAAAAGGTTTTAATTATAAAAAAGTGTGAAAGTGCTAAATACTCTTTTGTAGTGATTTAAGAACTTTAATTAAATGTGAAAAATGAAATAAAACAGGAAGATAAATTGTGATGTGTATAATTAAAATTACTATATTTTAGACTGTGGAAATTTTGGTGGAAATATCCTTAGTACTGAATCTTCAGTGTAAGTAGCTTTTACTTGTATTATTTCTTTCATATTAATTATCAAAATATTTTGCGTCTAAATTTACTATGGTTTAATTTAATAATAAAATTGTACATATTTATCCAACATATAGACAGTTTTTGATGTTAAAAATAATGTATAGTAATTAACTCTTTTTCTTTACTTAAAATGTGACATTTTGTGTTTATTTTTGCATTTTAATTAATTAATTATTTATTGAATATCTGTAATTTATAATAATTCGAATAAATTCACGTTAATTGTAAGCCTACGCATTTACAATAAAACACTGCAGTTCTTTGCTTTTCGAAATTATATTTTAAATAATTAATTTCTCCGTAATTATGAAAGACTATACACATGTTACGAAGTAATATTTGTGTGTAAAGCGGTAAAATGTCATACTTCTATTTAATTTAGGTAACATCTTTAGTAAATATTAAATCAATGTTCGATCAGCCTAAAAACTCCTAAATAAAGACGGCGTATCATCTCACATACTCGTTTATAATACTAGTGGCGTAAATTTAAGCAATTATCGTTTTAAAATTCATCTTTTTATGATATATGATCCGCTCAGCTTTTCCTGTGTGGCAAAAATATACGTCTCTTAACTTTTATGTTATATTAAAACCCTTTCCGTTGGTGTCTCGATTAAAAAAAATGCCATAAAAAATACGTAATTGATTAACATAGGCTAAAATTCTTTTTCCATTAGAAATGTACATTATCTTAGCTAAGATTTTTTTTAACTGATTCAGCACTTTTAAAGCCTATTCAATGCAAACAAACAATGAGATCTTCTTCTCTTTATAATATTAATCTCGATTGCAAATGAGTTTGATAAAAGTGGGAACGTACAGAAAAAAGACATTTACCTTTAAGTGTCCATCCCTTGCCAAATGCAATTTCGACGAAAAATGTTCACCTTAAATAAAGATTTATTATTCTTTTACTTCAACAGATATTTATTACTGTTACTTTCAGAATAAGTTTCCCTTAAGTAACCCGTCGTGGAGTAATGAAAAATGCATCGACTATGAAAGGAAGGATGCCTTCAATGCGGCTCATTTGGTTTCTACGAACTTGACTCATCCATCATACGTTGGATATCGAAATGAAATGTAATTCTGTTGAATGTGGAAAACATGTTCGATATTTTATTGAAATAGCTGTTTTCCGCGACTTCGTCTGCTACTTTTATTGCTATTATCTAACTGTTTTGTGAAACCGTCGTAATATTTTAGTAAAATAATTACAAACTAGTTTATAATCAAGTTAATTTAAGGAAAGTTTTTTTTTTGTCATTTGATTTGTGTAATCGTGCGTAAAGTGTATCGATAAATATTGTACAAATTTTCACGAAGACAATAGAAAAACTCGCAAATTTTCGTGCTATGCACTCTGTATTTTTTTTTTCAAACAATGATATCGAACACCGACACTATTTTGGCTCGACACTACATGATTAGTACGCCAAATAGACACTAAGATATCGTTTAAGTAACCATCAAATAACTCTGGGTTTGGCAGAGACTAAGCGTTTTTAAAGAGGGCATAGATCAGTGTTAACTAAAGGAAGAGTCAATTGAACTGCTAAGAGACTCTGGAACATAATAGACGTTAACAATTTAACGAGTGTTGTGCGTTTCCATCAACTCCGCGTCACGTAGAACGCATTGTGTTGTCCACACTAATCACCAATGCAACGCTCAATTACCTTACAAGGAACTGGCCGATACTAGTCATAACTGACCAAGAAGCATTCTAGTTACGTAAATTTAGTTCAACGTGCCAATTAGTGCAAAATTTAATACATAAAGTATAACAGTTTTAAGTAAAAACTATGAATCTACTCAAGCGACCACTACCTATAGATATACTGATTAGTAGATGCTTTATCCATCTTTAATTAGCAGACAAAACAAAAAAGCATCTAAAGAAGATATCCTCTTACTTCGTCTTCTCTTTTGTCAGATCTACTTCCTCTTTCCATTCTATGTACGAAAAAGGTAGAAGGGGGGCAAAATCAAGCCTCCGATTCACACTCAACAGACCCATAATGACTTCTAATCCACGTCCGTCTTTAGTGTGGTGATCTTTACTACGAGCGAAACCTAGCGGTCGCTAGTTCAATATGTTTTTGTTATAATCAAAGTAATCGTTTGGTATTTACTGTCTAATTCTATAACAATTTAAACAATCATTTCTTAAGACTTCTATGTTTGTTTTTAATATAGTATAAAATAAATAATAGTTAAATAGAAGTCGTCCATCACGCATTCCTTAATAGATTATGCCGCATAACACGAGGTGGAAATTCATTACATCAATCTCGCTGTGCTTTGTTCTCGAATGTATAATAGCGTGTCTTACTGCTTTTATAATCCACTCACGATCTCGTTTTGCATTTAAAACGCATATTATTTACACATTACTTCCTAAACGTAGAATTCCAATGCCGTGACAGTTGTATGTAGATATTGACATCCTTTACATTATCTTTGACATGACAGAGATGGCAATAGTGTTCGTAAACAAAAGACATGACATTCGAAATCCACAGTAACCAAAGAGTACTTGAATCTCTTTACTTTACTTTACCGACCTTCATAAAGATTGTTTGCTCTGTTAATAGTAGTTAATAGAAGGCAAGTCTGTATAGATACCTTTTAGTGTTTAACGTTTTTGCAATGTTGTCTCCGTTATTACAATATATCTTGCCAACATTAAGAATGCGAAAGTTTGAATATATGTTTAGTAGAGTTTGTAGCCTAAATGGCTGAACGGATCTTGATGAAATTTGGCATAAATGTAGAGCATAGTCTAGAAGCAAATAGGCTACTTTCTTGTTTTTTTTTTTCAATCACACGTACGGAGTCGCGGGCAAAACCTTGTCTTCTATTTGAACTCTATGTAACTTCCTTAAAGTCCTTGTATTTTTTAATATGAATTATGAAAAAGGTATAAAAGTTTGTTTTTTTAAATATTTTCTTTATGTCTATTTGAGAAAATAGTAAAATTTGTTTCACATAAGACTTGGCTTTGTGCATTTATGCATTAGTTTAAAAGGAACTGTCAAATACAGACCTGGAGTTATATTTCTTTAAAAACTTTTGTATTCCATTTCAAATTGTTTGTGTGGATATTATTCTACGATCGTATAATTGTATCACAGAAATAGAACAAATATATTAGAATTTTAATAAAAATATGCTTAATTCATTGATTAACTATGAAAATACCAAAGTACCTTGAATATATGAAAAAGAAAAGTATACTTCTTTCATCTTTAAAACTCCTCTTGTTCAAAAAATAACCAAAGAAAACATTCCTTTGTAAACAAAAGAACTGTTAGAAATAATGGCCATTAGATAACATTGAAGCCAAAAAAACCCTTAACGCAATAAACATTTCCAATATAGATACCCTCATTAAATACAGCTTTAGGATTCCTTTCGCTGGTTGGCTTTTAAATTTTGTATAAGTAATGTGAACCGCCATCTGCCATCGATTGTGTTAACTCTTGAAACCGTTTACTTTCCATATAAATTCTTTTTAAACCATGAACAGCTTGATATTTCTCACTAGAAATACCAAATGGTCCTGTAATTGTGATTTAAATTCAATTAAAAAGCGTCACCTAAATATTGTTTAAACCCCATTTTGTAGAGAGATTTATGTTACTTTTTATCGCTTAACGTGGCACGAGTTTTGGAATTTAAAAATATTCTGTTCAAACATTGTTGTCCCTTTCCTCTTTCAATATATTTGAGACTAGCTGTTGCTCGTGACTTCGCCTGCGAGAAATTAAAAAATAATAAAAAAAATGTCGCCTATGTTACTCACTGGTAACGTAGCATTTAAATGATGAAAGAGATTTTGAAATTGGTCCGATGGTTTTTGAGATATTTCAATACATACAAAAATCCAAAAATACAAATCTTCCCTTTATAATATTAGTATAGAAGTATAGATAGGTGTTGTAAACATTAAAAGACTTTTTTTATATGTCTTAAATATTCGGTTCTTTTTTAGACACCCACTTTTTCTAAAGTGACATTTTGACATCCTTATATTACACTTATATGTATACTAGCTTTCGCCCGCGACTCCGTCCACGTGGTATTAAAAAAATAAAACCAAGTAGCCTATGTGTTCTTCCAGATTATCCTCTACATGTATGCCAAATTTCATTAAGATCCGTTCAGCCGTTTAGGCTACAAACTCTAACAAACATCCGTCCATCCATCTAAACTTTCACGTTTATAATATTAGTATGATAACAGTATGTATTAATTGTAGATCAAAACTTCTTATTAATCCATAACAATAGGGATACATTTTGGCATTAAAATTACGTTAGTGTATAATGTACGTTGTATGGAAGAAGCGAATGGCAGGACACCGCAATATAAAAGTCATTAATCTCCGTCGGCTACTTTCGGTCATTGTTATTTCTGTCTCTATTTTTAGATATGTGCAACTATGGTCTATGAAATAATTTTATGTACAACAAAAACTAAATAAACTATGATCTATTCAAATACAAAAAGGCTTCTCCTGTCAAACTATGAGCTTGATGTATTCTGTGAAGCTAAAAAAGCAAGCATCAATCCATTGGAATATAAAAATATTTTTTTACAAACTCTCAATTTAATTGTGAATTCCATTTGGTGTTTGACATATCTCGACATCGCTGTTGACTTGATGTAATAAAGCAGGGGACGTCTAAATCTCAACCTTTTCGTTTCTCATGGGAAAAGTGAGCGATAAAATCATGGAAAGGTTTTGTATTTTGTATCTATAAGGTACCAGTCGAGGAAGTTTATTTCCTTCCCATTTCGGTGAAATGCTCCATGCAATAATGTCGAAAACGTCAAAGCTACTACATACTACATTAGCTCTTTCGGTGACCGTTTTATGTACACTCGTATTAGATCGAGTGGGAAGTCAATTTATTTCTTTGACTATATTTCAGATCAGTTATGTTTGCCAATGCGATCGAACCTTTGCAATTCTGGTGTACAGAATATAAATGAGATACGCGTTAAATAATTTATTTTTCGTAAAAATGTATTCAGTATGAGAGTGTGGATTTAAGATTGCGATATTCCTTGAGGAATTTGGATCTATTAAATATTCTCAAGATAGTATGCTGCAAAGGCTTGCTTTTTTACTTCTTTTAATTTTCTTTGCTTAAGCAATACATTTTTAAAAATGTATTTTTCAATCAAATAATATACTAAAATTCTGTAGAATTCATTGGTAATAGTAGTCCAGTAGTAGGCATACAAAGGTTGATGATTATTTTTAAATTATTGGTGAATCTGATTTACAGATTTTAACAATTTTAAAATCCATCTTTGAAACGAAGTATAGATTCGACTTTAATTGTTCTAGAATTCTCTCCAAAATATTTGTGCATCTATACTTCTACGATAATATTATAAAGAGGAAAGATTTGTATTTTTGTATGTATTAAAATAACTCATAAACTACTAGGCCGATTTAAAAATAAAATCTTTCACCATTAAAAAGCTACGTTATCAGTGAGTAATATAAGCTTTCTTTTTTTATTTTTGAATTGCTCGCAGGCGAAGCCGCAAGCAACAGCTAGTATAGAATATAATTGTCCTATAACATATAATTGATATTAAATTCTTGTACAAACAACGTAACAATGTATCTTTAACTATAGCAAATAATTACTATAGCATCGAACTTTTCCAGAATAATTACATCGACTTGTAATTAAATACGAAACATATGTTGGGTAATAACAGTAATTTTTAAATACAAACCATGTAAAATTGTTGTTTTATGTTTTTGTTCAAAGTTGGAGTATGTTTTTCAACTGTCGGTTATTTCGAGAACAAATAGTCATATCGAACGGGAACCAATTTCCCTTGCTAACAGCAGCTCGTTTAGTATTGCCCTAGAGACGGCAGTGTTTCCAATGAAATTTTACGTTTCATACGCTACATGTTTTGTTCGTCATTTTTACCTATTATCGAATTTCGAAATGGACAAAATTTGTTATGTTTTAGGTCTAAATTTAATAAGATTATGAATTTACTGAGATATTTCTTTCTCAACTATATTATAAAGAGGAAAGTTTTGTATTTTTGTATTTTGTTAGTATTGAAATAACTCAAAAACTACTGGGCCGGTTTCAAAAATTCTTCTACCCTTAAAAAGCTACGTTATCAGTGAGTATATGTTACTATGTTTTTACGCAGGCGAAGTAGCGAGCATCAGCTAGTTTGTACTTAAAAAAGAATTGCTTAATGCTTTATTTGCGGTTTCAAAAAAATACTATATTTTGAATCCATTACTTTAAGGGTCCCAATTCTAGCTTGTAAAGAAAAGTGCGTAGTGTAGACACTTATAATATCCTTAACACGTAATACGGTTTGTTCTTGTATTCATCGAGTAGCGAAGTAGGTCAAGAGGCCGACTTCCTACAGCCTTCCACTTCCTAACATAATAAGAAAATCCGTTACCTTTCCAACGCCATTTCTATTTTATTTATACACCTTTTATGGTTTAATAATAGTTTTTAAAAGGTTTTTTTCAGCTAGTAAATGAAAAGTAAGAACAGAGTATTGCGATATCTAGAAGCCTAAATGTAGGATCTTCGAGATTTAACAAATTTGTATTGTTGATAAAAGGTCTAGGTGTAGTTTTGCTTATTTATATTAATTAAGTTTTGATAACAAGTACGTATGGTTTTTAAAATAACTAGCTTTTGCTCGTGACTTCGTCCTCGCGAAATTATAAAATAGTTAAAAACATGGTCTATGTTATTTAACGATAACGTAGCTTTTAATGGTGAATGAAATCGGACTAGTGTTTTAATTATTTCGATATATACAGAGATCCAAAAATAAAAGTCGTCCCTCTTGATTAGTATTGAAGTACAAATAGATTAAAAAATACAAATTACATTTTCGATACATTCTAGTACTTCAATGTAAAATCAACCAGTTTCTGTAAGTTAAACAAAAAGCTGTTGTTATTCGGTAGCGTATGTTGGGAATCTAAAACCCTTTTCATCGTCATCTAGTCATTGACCAATCAAAACCGTTTTTATTTCTTTTTATATTATTGAAGTGGCGCGGTGTGGGGACTGCCGACCGAAGTCATTAACTGAGGTGATTGCATTGCGGTAAAAAACGATTTTTTTCTCTTAATTTCCATTTTAAAATTGACTGGAAATGTGAAGGGCATTGTTTTAATTAAATTTATATTAAAGTGAACTGATAAAAATATATTTTATTGTACAAAAATACATTTTCTCTTACCGTTTCAACTAAGCTCTAGGCTTGTGCTAGGATATGGTTTTCAACAATAGCCAAATGGCGGGATTCGAACCCTCTATCACGTGATTGGAAAACCGTACAACTAACCATTAGACTATTGCTTCTTTTTATTACACCTACATTGAATACCGTCGAAAACAACATAACTAAACGTTTATTCTATTTCATCTCCTCTACTGATAGAAGTAAATTAATGTAGGTGGTAACTTCAGTTTGACCAGCCTCATTGTTGTCAATTAGTATACTAAGGGCCTGTCCCACCAAATTGTAAATTGTCTGATATAACAACGTGTAAAATATGTAATGGAAATATCGGATTTTGTTACCTTATCTGACAGTGACGTCATTTTTTAGCTATCTAAGCCTCTATCAGCCAATGGTGGGACAGGACCTAAGTAAATACTTAAAATTAAGAGCGGGCGGACACCTTTGAATAAACTATAGCACAACTGTTCTACGACTATCGATTGTTTCGCAGCCAATTCAACTGTTTAGTTACACAACTAAAAATCGAATAATGTGCCTACCTGCATATAAGCTCATAGGAATCAAAGCGGGACTAAACAGTTGTACGATAGTTCAATCAAAGGTCGCTCGTTCTAAGACACGAATAAAATAGTGACATTTAAAAAAGTAACAATCATAATTAATGGTAAAAGAATTCAAGTTTATATTTAAAAACATTGACGCAATGATTTTGTAAAGGAAGCCATTTCATTGTCTTTTAAAAATAGAAATTGCAATATTTTATACTGACTTTCGCTCGCAACTGCGCCCGAGTGTCGTAAGTGTAAGCTTTTTATTAAAAGAAAAGAATTATTCAAAAATATGCTGTGATTGCTGACATCCTATGCTACGAAGTAGTGTGTGTTTACGTTTTATAACCATACTTCATACTAATATTATAAATGCGAAAGTTTAGATGGATAGATGGATGATTGTTAGAGTTTGTAGCTTAAATGGCAACACATAATTGTGACTGAATCGTATAGAATTGTTAAAAATTCGCAACAGTTGCTAGTTACCGTATAAAACGGTTGACAGGCTTTTGTTAAAATGTGTTTTAAATAGTATCTACTTAAGTTTTTTGTAAGGCATGGACTTAATACCTCATAAATCAGTTATGTAATCGAGAGTGGGTAGTCTCATATTAGTTTACGTGTCTGGTTGTATTAAAATTATCCCATATGGCTTACTGGACCCGAACCTTCGTGTGACCTTATTGCGAAGGCGTTGTATTAGATTAGTGAAGGGTAATTGAGTACTTCAATGTTAGAGTAATTACTTACAAGGACAATTAGTTTTCGGCAACCGTGGAGACATCAGACTCACGACTTATAAGGGTAGACAGAGATTATGGATTTCTCATATCTCGATGCATGATCACACGTATATGACAAAATTTAAGTATAAAACACTAACTTTTGAGTTTTTTCAGTATGAAAAGTAAATAATATGGGCAGCTAAATTTGCTATAAAACGTTTTTGTTTTACAAGCTTTAAAGTTTTGTGAGAAACATGATATTTAAAAATGCACCACTCATCTTTGGCACCGAGTATACATATGTCAATAGCATGTAAATGATACGTCTGCTACAACAGTGTCGAGTTGAAAGGCTAACGAACTGAAAGCCTGAAAAAAGGAAATGAAAATTGCCCCCTCGGTGACGTTATTCAGTGAAAATAAAGTATTTTATTATAAAGTCTGAGAATAGTAATCACAGATTTGGCCTTGTACAAATAAAAGTAATTTAATAGTAATGTTATAAATACGAAAGTTTAGATGGATGGATGTTTTTATGAGTTTGTAGCCTAAATTGCTGAATGAATCTCGATGAAATTTGGCATAGATGTAGAGAATAGTTTGAAAGAACAGATAGGCTACTTACTTTTGTTTCTTTAATGCCAAGCGGACGGAATCGCTGGCGAAAGCTAGTACTAAATAAAATATATCTTAACTTAACAGTTGCATAAAAGATTATTAGTAATAGTTTTTACGTCTAATTTGAAATAGTCAAAGCTTACCTTATTACAATTAGATTCATATTGTTATTTTACAATAATGTGATGAAATTTTAATGAGTAACAGATATTCACACAAAGAGTCTTTCACAAAATTGGCAAGGGATATCGCAATAAATGGCACAAATTTGTAATAATAAACCGTATAGACTATTGATCTATATTAGGAACAAAGAGAAATGCAAGCAAATATATTCTATCGATTATTAAATAATTAAAAAATATAAATTTAATAGAAAAGTTTAGGCGAATCTAGCTCTCCAATTCTCAGTCATTACTACCATCTTGATATTATCACTTTTCACACAATCCATCGATTATCTAGAATTATCCTTAACAGTGAACCTCTTCAAATTCACTAACGCTATCAATGCATGTCTGCCCACTACTGGACAGTGGTCTACCGCAACGCCTTCCGTAGGGGATAGTCTGGAAGAACACATAGGCTATTTTTGTGGTTTTTTAATCAACGCGAACGGAGTTGCGAATGGTGATAGAAATATAAATGTTTTATTACTTAAAACTAAATAATTAAAATAAACACAGAGGACAACATAACAGCTGTCAAATGTCAGCGATCATCGGTCTGGAAAGAATTTCACAGGTCATTGGTTCATGAAATCACTAAGAAATAGAGAGAATATTATATCGAGAGTTGTTTACGTGATACGAAATTGAAGAACGATTTTATACTGAAAAAATACCTTTAAGATTAAGCATTCTACGAATCTTTTGCTGTAGGTTTTTTTTAAGCAAACGAAAAGAACAAACGCAAGTTTTTTTATTTTGCGACTAAGTTATAAAAATATACCCTTAAGCCGATTACGGGATTATAGAATAGTTGCCTATTTATATTCATATTTAAAAAGTTAATTCGTAGGTACCTTTTGAATTATGAAAATGTTCTAGTTTGCTAAAACCCTAATTCGATTCGGAAGTAACAAAATTAGTGCAAAAAAACCTACCAACAGCAAAGTTATTGTCAAATTTCCACATGTTTTCTAAGCTACGAGTATATCAATGTACGAGTCGAATTTCCAGCCATTTAATATCATAAAATAAATGATATTTTATGTTGATCAAATAAAACTGAGTAACGGAACGTCAACACGCTCCGTATAATTGCTCACACACGCTGGAATAATCACATAAACAAATAAAAGGAAGATTGTTAAGAAAATTTACATAACGAAGTAAGAATAATATTTGTTGTTTTATTACGTTAATACTTAAGTCTCTTACGGAACTGAATCTCTAACAACCGTATAGACGCTAGTTATTAATCAACTAGATGTGGCGCGCGACGTCGTCCGCGTGGATTTAAATAACAGCCTATGTAACTCATTGTTAACGTAGCCTTTTAATAGTGAAAGAAATTTCGAAATCGGCTCAGTAGTTTGTAAGTTATTTCAATATTTTCTTTTTATAATATCAGTATAGATGTATACTCGCGTTCATTTACGGTATTGCGATTACAGAAAACCTTACCAATAAATTAGAATGTAACTACTCTGTACTCGTATTTCCGTCTTACTACTATTATAGTTCGCTATTCAATTCAAGACATAGACAACACTAAAACTTTAAAGGAACTGCCAACGTATGTTACTTCTTATACCTTAAGAAATCAAACATAAACCAGACTGATCAGTTTTTGTATTGATAGTACAACTAGATACAAAATAATTGAAAGATATAGTACGATATAAGCTATGTAGTTTACATTTCTCACTGACATTTATAAATGGACAGGCTATAAGACATAATACTTGTACCTATTTTCTCAATCTTAGCGCTAACGGTCGAGGTAGTTGGTTAGAATCTGAGCTAATCATAAAGTCGAAGCAAAGCTTAAGTCGTCATTTCCAAGTAAACACCTATCCATTTATACAAATCTGTGGTATTTCTATATACCATTGGACCACGTGATATGCGAGGTGTTCGGTCATGTGAACATCAATTTAACGCCGCATTACGCTTGTGACCTTTAATATAACACAATGTATCGGAAAGGCCGTATAGAAGTTAAATCATTCATAACTAAATTATATAACGTTTACAGAGACCTTTATCAATCATAATTTGACCCATCTTTTATAGAAGTACTCACGTATAGTTAAACTGGTTTCTGGGTCATTTGACTAATTGAATAATGATCAGTATTATATTCGTATTCGGACAAGAATGAAAATTAAGAATTGGATATGAATTGCTTATAGAAATAAGGCCGCTCTTGCGTAAATTTTGTATTAGGTAGTTTAAGTATGTGTATAGAAATTGTTGTGCAAAAAAAAATGACTTAATATTCCCTGAAAGCGATAGCAAACTTATTACAACAAAACATCGACATTATTAAACAATATCTAAGTAAACGTAAAATTGCTTTTGAATCCTAAGTAGAAAGAAGATATAAATTTTTTATTTTGGTTGTTTCAATAGCGAGTAATTCTGAAAAATCATATTTATCTACTAACTGTTGCTCGCGTCTACTCCTGCACGGAAATAAAAAAAATGTAGCCTATGTTACTTAGTGACAACGTAACTATTATTGGTGAAAAAATTTTTGAAATAGGCCCAGTACTTTTTGAGTTATTTCAATGATTTTTTTTTTATACAAAAAGGTGGCAAATGAATAAGCGGCCACCTAAATCCGCAAAAATGGCAAAGCGACCACTGCCCATAGACATCCGCAATTGTAGATGCGTTGCCTACCCTAAATCGACGAAGGAGGAGAATCACATACAAAAGGATCTTTTCCCATCCTATGCGTCTCCTCCACCGTCAAATCCACTTTCCCATCCATCCTTCTCTAAAAGAAAAAGGTGGGACGGGAAAGGGACTAAAATTGGGCCTCCGGCACCATACTCATCAGTCGAAACGCGGAATTGCTTCCACTTTACGCCTGTTTTCTGTGTGGTCGTGGTATTACTGGGGGCGAGCCGGCCCATTCGTGCGAAGATGTTAAAGCGGGCTCTACCACTGTAAAATACACTGTGAATACACAAATACAAATATTTCATTATAACATAATTATATATATAAATAACACTTTTTAGTAAGTGTTATTTTATAAAGTGGCAGTTCTTATATCAGTGATAATGTAGCTGTTAATTGGTGAAAGAATTTTTGAAATGGGCCCCGTAGTTTCTGAGTTATGTCAATACTTGCAAAAAAAAATCCACTTTATAGTATTAGTACAGATATAGATGTGTGTTTTACGTATAATTAGATGTTCTAAGAAAAATATTAATGTCAGCAACATCGAAATTTAATTTACCATTTCTGTACCCTTCAAGGTGTTCACAGGTTTGTAGAAATTTGATATCTTACGGTTAGAGAAATAAATTTAACAATAAAAATGTCTCAACGTTTGTAATTATTCTTTCGTGGATCATAAAAAAAATGTTGTTGGAAGATTGTTTGTAGATCGATTGTTATCGTTGAATTCCACGGCTACACTTGAATTTATTTATTGTAGTCACTGTTTTCTCAAAACAAGAGAAGTCAATATGTATCAATAAAAATTTTACTGCAGTGGAACTCTATAGTTATATTTTTCATTCATTTTCTGTTTAAGTGCTTCGATAAAACTGCTCTGGGGATTTTACAGACTCTAAACACGACGATTACTGTTATGTCTTAAAAGTGGGAATTGGCTATTATGATTTTTGGTACCTTACTAATATTATAAATGCGATAGATGGATGAATGTTTGTTAGAGTTTGTAGCCTCAACTGCTTAATGGATCTCGATGAAATTTGACAAAAATGTAGAGGATAGTCTGTAAGAACACATAGGCCTAATTCTGCTTTTCTTTATACCACGCGGACATAGTCGCGGGAGAACGCTAGTTAAACAGTAAACTCTGCAATTTTTTATCCGTCTTTGACACATACACTCTGTATTTTCCTTGTAGATTTTTCCCCGTATTGAGCGATTTGATCTACATTTTTTGCGCATAATGCGTTAAAGGTGGAACAACACAGCAAAACTAATCGATTTTAACTCATTGTATAGTAAACTTCCCTATAACGCGGTTGATGGTACCGCGTTGCAGGATTTCCCATCGAATAACACGTTTTGAAACAGGAGAGAGCTATAGATCGTTTTATAGAGGAAAGATTATCAAAATTTAAGGAGTAAATTCGCGTTATAGGGGGTAATATTCGCGTTATATGGAGTTATAGATATATAACATTATTTAGATGTGTTTGTTACTTAACGTTAACTCATACTGTGGTTAAGTAATTATTAATTAATTAAGTAAACTAAAGTAATAATTAATTTACGGCATCTTTATAACGGTATGTAAAATATCGGTAATTTTATTAAAGTAAACGCGTTATCTTTCAACAACACCTCAGTTAACGTCCAAACTCATTACATTTTACGACCAAAGTTATAAACTTAGAGTGTGTTTCCACTGGTAGTTAACTTTAGAGTACGCTTCCACTACAAAAGCTCCAATGTTCATTACTTTGGTCAAGTTGTTTTTAAACCTTACTCTTTTCTTATTAGAGGAGGTTACTCGCGACTTCATCCACGTAAAAATAAAGCCTATGTTACTCACTGACTACGTAGGTTTTTAATGGTGAAAGAATTTTTGATATCGACTTAGTAGTTTTTGAGTTATTACAATACATACTAAAATCAAAAAATACAAATCTTTCCTCTTAAATTATATTAGTATAGATAATCTCTATTTTCGTAACTTATAACGTCCCAAATAAAGCTTTTAAATATGTACTTTTTAAATATTACTTAGATAGCAACGTGAAAGTTTCACGGCGTTTCTGTCCGGTGTAAGCGGATTTCTTACGATTAAATTGTGCCGGGCATTATCTGCGGTCCGGTTCACAAACAAGTATCGGGCAAGGGATTGATTCTCAATCTGTCCTCTCATTCCACGATGTTTGCTTACGAAGGCCCCCATTTATTTTTGAACAATTGCCAAGGGTTTAAGCCTAAGGTTTTTGTTACATTCTATTTGTGATCCTTCGTAGTTTTGTGGTAAGAGGTAAAAATATTTACAATTAAAGAGCGTCATTATCATCAACTTCCCCTCATCTCTACGGAGGGACAGCACAGTGCTTTTAATTATTACATTGTAAGATATCATTTACTGAGTATTTTTAATTATTTTTTTATGAACGATATGTAACATTTAGCTTGAAAACTATCACGTGTTTGATGTTAAAATAACAAAGAGAATTAACGTTACTTACTTTGTATAAATTTTTGAAATAATTTTACCGCGAATACGTTAGCGAGATTTTCCGCGTATTAAAACGTTGTGATTATGGAAATATTTATATAAACAATTTCCTCGAAATGTCAACAAAGTACAATGTATTCGTTTCTACAGCGTTTATATTTACAGTATCATATAAAATAGTACATTATAGAACATTTTTGTATCCGCAAAACATTTTAACGTCACATATTTACTAATAATTAGCGGAAAAATATATCGAAATGTTTCTGTTATTTTTACGTGATACAAACAATAGATATGCGAAGCGTTATTTGACTATTTTCATTACAGACAAAATGAATCAATGTTTTCAATTTTTTTCCTCTTTTATCTTTTTTAACGAAATGTATTTCAATACCAAAAACGCACGTATTCATTCATGTCAAATCTATTTTATTTCTTAAAAAAAAATTTAGTAATTCAATATGAAACAAAAGTAAAAAAACGGCATAAACTTTTAAAACATTTCTAAATATAATCCGCGCTTAAAACTTTAAGCTTTAACAATAAAGTAATTAATTTGACTGCTACTTTTTATGTGTTTATCAGCTTTAAGGGAAAGTTCTCGGCAGTCTCCTAACTTATACCCTTAGGTAATACATTATTTCAATAGGCACTTACGGTAATAAGTTAAGTTTACCCTTGCCTACATAAAATATAGATTATACCACCAGCCCTGTTAAAGTTATTATTTCAAGTTATTGCCGCGATTCTGAGAAATTCTATGAGCCATAAATTGCAATATTTTTATTATTAACTTTAATAGATTTATGCGTTTACTTGAATTTTAATAACTGGTAAATGACCTCTGTAATTCATAAGGTCAAATTAAGCGGAGGCTCGAGATAAGAAAAAATCGAAAGTTATAGAATTTAAAATCTTTCAATAAACAGGTTTATTAGATAATTATATTAGAGGGTTATGGTTAATATTAAAACAAAAACAGAGGAGAGGAAAGATTGCATGCATATTTGACGATCTGTGACCACCACAACAGAAAAGAATATACCTGTTATTTCATGTCATTTTGACATTTGCTATTGATAATTTGACAAATGTAAACATTAAAATAATTTTTTTATTATTTTTTGCTGATGAAGTCACATGGGAACAGCTAGTTTTGTAATAAAAAGAGACAAGATAACATCTTCTTTTTCAATACAAGTATTTTGATAGTGAAAGTTGAAAATACATAGTTAACAGAAGGTCAAAAAATTTATATAAAATGCCATTCGCTCAACAAACATACGAGACGTAATTGGAAAATACGATGACTATTTGCTAAAGCAAGTAATATGACACTATAATATGAAGACGTTATTGAAGCTTTCCAATAAAAGTAGATAAATATGTGGTTGAAGTGTGCTCGCGGATATTGGAGTTTTTATTAACGAGTGTGAAAGAGAACATTATTTAGAAACTTGCTTTCGCCCGCGAATACACCCGTGTGGATTTTAAAATACAAAAATCAAACCAAAAAAGGGACCCTCCTGCAAGCATTACCTTTCGGATAAAAAAAGAATTATCAAAATCGGTCCACTAGCGGCGGAGTTATGCCGTAACACACATAAAAAAAAACAGACGAATTGACTACCTCCTTCTTTTGGGAAGTCGGTCAAAAAGTGAGTAGCCTATGTTTTCTTACAGACTATCCTCTAAAACTAAGCCTTTCATCGAGATCCTTTCAGCGGTTTAGGCTACAAACTTTAACAAAGATCCATCTATCTAAATTTACGCATTCAATTATGAATTGATATTAATCAGTATTGTATTAGTATATTTTCATCAAAACGTCTATTTCATTTTACTTATGCTTTTCAATTTATGTTTGGAACTATTGTATATTGAATATTTAAAATCTATATAGAAATTATTATTCGTGTTACTATGAGGAGTGGAAAGAAATACAGATTTTCGTTAGAATTCGTTTACAACATTTACTATCTATGTCTATATATATTTTTAAAAGGGGGCAAACATCACAAACAAAGAGAGAGAAACTCGAGGTAATCAACCTACTTTCCGGTTTTAATGAATAATCGATCTTTAAGTTCTTTGCTATTTAAATATGCTAAGTTATTATAAAATCATAGCTTTCAATTGTTTTAAAGCTTAAATCTATGTTAATTTTATTAAGAGGAAAGTTTTGTATTTTTGTATTTATTGTGATAATTCAAAAACAAAAAAAAATCTTGTACCATTAAAAAGCTACGTAACTGAGTAATTTAGGCTATTTTTTTTATTCCACGCGGACGAAGTCACGAACAACAGCTAGTATTATACATTAATAAAAAAAATTTCTTTTTTAGTTCGATGTTTGGATTTTATTGCCTGTTACCACAGTACATGTAACATCAGATGTTTGTGGCTATAGTTATAAAATGGGAACGTGCCTCTACGACATTTAATGTATCGGTGAGAGGTTTCCGGTTGCAGGTAGTGGGCGCGTCCCATCTAACTAGGTTAGCGGCTTTATTTCCTACTGTCATCCTTTTATAATCTGAAAAAAGAATCTTTAACTTTCATTACGTTTAAAGTTCTGATTTGTTTATCAAATTTTCACAAATCTATATTCATTTTTTT
>NW_013525314.1:727008-743014 GCF_000836215.1 Papilio polytes | reverse complement strand
GAGGAGGAGACGCACATAAAGAGGATATTTTTCCTTCCTATGCATCTCCTCCACCGTCAAATCCACTTCCTGTTCCCAACCTCTCCTTAAAAGAAAAGGGTGGTAAAGAGAGAGGGACTTAAATTAGGCCTCCGGCACCACACTCATCAGAGGAAACACGGAATTTCTTCCATTTCACGCCTGTCTTCTGTGTGGTCGTGGTATTACACCGGGCGTGCCGCCCAATTCGTGCTAAGATGTTAAAGCGGGCTATACCACTGTCAAACTTCTATACTAATATTTTAAGAAGAGAGAATTGTATTATTGGACTTTTGTATGTATTGAAATAATTCAAAAACTACTGGGCCGATTTAAAAAATTCTTTTGCCGCTAATAAGCTATATTATCGCTGAGTAACATAGATTATATTTTTTACTGGTACATTAACTAAGTCGCGAATAACATGTAGTGACTTGTTATTAAGTGTAATTTAAATATATTTTCTAATCATAATCTATTAATTTTTGTAATTAATGTATTTTAAAATGTATTAATGTAAATGTAAAGCTGTCATTTATAGTTTTATTTAGGAGATTAATAATAATAGAAAACTCCACTAAGGGACTACTTATGTGACAAACAAATGTATGTAGCTATGGCAGTAACTGAACAGTAAAGAAAGCCGCATAATCTTACTTCTTACTAATTTTATAAATGCAAAAGTTTAGATGGACGGATGAATGTTTGTTAGAGTTTGTAGCCTAAACCGCTGAACGGATCTCGATCAAATTTGGCATAGACGTAGAGGATAGTCTGGAAGAACACATAGGCACACTTTTGTTTTTTTAACTCCACGCGGACGGAGTCTTGGGCGAAAGCTAGTACAAATATAATAAGACTATGTCATCTCATACATGTTCCCACCAAGGGCCTTAAATATCGCGCAACTGTTGTGCGATTGTCGATTGTTTCGCAGCTAATTCAACTGTTTAGTTGCACAACTAAAAATCGAGTAATGCGTGCACCATATAAGCTCATAGGAATCATAGCGAGACTAAACAGTTGTGTTATAGTTTAGTCAAATGTGTGCGCACTCTCATAATACGACAAAGGCCTAGGTATAACACAAGTATAATAACATTTTCGTCTACTTAACACCACAATGGATATGGTATTTGAACGATACAATAGTCTTGACATTTGCCCTATACGTTCTAATTCTAGACTTAGCAAAAAATATTCTAGTCATCGCGAGCAATCTATCAAAATCGCGCCGCGGTAGTGTCGACCTACTTGTATACCATTTAGGTATGAGGGTGAACGTTCACTAAATGGTATAACTGACCATTTGTATAGACACTTACTATTGTTGCGGGTTCTTTTGTAACATCTTGCCTGTCATCAAGGCGAGGTTTTAGTTATAATTGACCTTTTAGTATTAGCGTGCGCCCACGTCAATCGCACAACTTTTTAGTCTTGATTTGATTTCTATGAGCTTATATGGAAGTGCGTACATAGCTCGATTTTTATCGTGCAACTAAACTCGAGTTTGCTGCGAAACAATCGACAATCGCACAAGCGTTGTGCAATAGTTTAGTCGAATGTGCGCCCGATCTAGAAGTCTGTTATGTCCTTCACTTTTCCCTACCATCGATATAGAATTTACTTAATATATGGTATATATCTATCAAAAGTCATATTTGTATTGATCCCCTTCATTCATATCTTACACAAAATCCATTATTACGTTTACTGCGGCAAGTAAAATCATAATTCTTCATTTAGTGCGGCGGCGGGCCTAAATGATATTTCCGCCATTGCGTGGCAGGTCTTTCTAGACCCACCAGCACTAGGATAGATTAAATTGCTATAACTTTGTGGAAACATAATGTATACATTTTTTGTAATGTAATGTATATACCGGAGATAATCTTTTCGCACTAGCGAGAAGAACATAGTTTTCTTCCTCCGCACCAACTAAAGTATCACGTCAGGTCGATATCGGCCTGTTGCGTAGTGAGCGTGTTAAAGTACAAAAATGAATATTATCGTTAGATGTCGATAGAAATTCTCATTTGTTATATTCGTAATTCCTCTGTGTGTTCCTTAATCTGTGATAGAATTGCGTTGAAACTTCCTACTAAAATATAAGTATTTGGCAGAACTTTTGTAAATTCCTTTAACACCGTAAGTGCTAATCTTTTTAATCCCTTTGATGGAGAATTTAAAAAGCTCCGAATAAGATTCCGTTTAAGTAATTAGTTAGCGAAAATGAAAAAATAAACGGATACATTTAATTTGCAAAAACTTTGTCGACTTGAACTGTAGATTAACTATGATTATGAAAAATTTTGAAATTTAGCTTTTTTTTATTTTCGTGTCAATGAACCTTAGATTTGGCTTCCGCAGTGCAAAACCTATTTAAAAAAGAATTAGACGAATACGTTTTTTATAGTTACATCAACCGTAGAATACACAGTTATCATAAACTAGCTGTTGCTCCCGACTTCGCCAGCGTGAAATCAAAAATATATCCTATGTTGTTTAGCGATAACGTAGCTTTTTAATTGTGTTTTTTGTAACCGGCCTAGTACTTTTTCAGTTATTTTAATACATATAAAAATAGAAATATTTCCTTTTTTCTAATTTCACTATAAATTCTGAAACCGAAGTAGTGTACTTTTTTAACCAAAATTTTAATAACAACTAAGTTTTTTTAAGTATTCAAAACCTGTCATATCCACGTTCTAATATAAATTCTCAGTGTACTATGTGTACTATGTAATATATTTAAAGTACACAAACACAATAGAGATAATATCCTGCAAAGAGGATTTCATTTTACTGTATCCGTATCAGAAACAAAACACACACGATGCAGTCGACGATCGTAAAGATTGCATTGTTTGAGATACAGTTAATACATAGTACAATACCTCTATTACTAGTCTGGTTTTTCAAAAGATTAGAACTGCGATTCTTGTTTGGGCTAGAATATTTTAATAAAATTTTAGTCAAATACTAATTAACTACAGTCCATGTGTATCCAACTAATCTATCTAATATTATAAATGCAAATGTTTAGATAGATGGATGTTTGTTAGAGTTTGTAGCCTAAACTGCTAAACGGATCTCGATGAAATTTGGCATAGTAGAGGATACTCTGGAAGAACAAATAGGCTACTAACTTTTGTTTTTTATAATACCACGCGGACGGAGTCGCGGGCGAAAGCTAATAGTAATAATGGACCGTAAGCGCTCACACCTTTGACCAAACTATCGCACAACTGTTTAGTCCCGCTTTGATGTCTATGAGCTTATATGGAGGTGTGCACACTACTTGAGTTTTAGTTGTGCAAACAGTTAAATTGGCAGCGAAACAATTGTCAATTGACAATCTCGACTGCATCTTCACTTATACGTGAGATCGTGGTCAAGTACTAGCTTAACAAACACAAAAAAATCGTACATTAGTTGTCCGGCTTTTTACTCAAAGGTGCGGCCGCTCTATTTCATCAGCAATTGCGAAAAGACTTCTCAACATTTTTAATTAATTCTAATTTAATTAAATTAAAAAACACTCATAATTCTGCCTTTGTGCGAGATTAAAACTTTCGGCCAAAAAAAATGTCATCCCACTTTTAATTTACGCTAAAAGGTTCTCATAACCTCAAAATAAAATTAACCTAAACACCCACGTACATTCAAACTTCTTTTATAAAGGATGGGCCTCACTGTAAACAGAAAAACCTTTGAATAATTACCCGTTATAAAGTGATGCAAGCTGGCGATGGTCACGGCTCTGTTTCAACATCACAAAGAACTTTGTTTAAGGGTTTTAAAGTCTGATTTAATCAAAAAGTTAATGAAAGGAGCTTCTCATCGTTTTTCTAACCTTGTTATTAAGAATAATTGTGCTAGGATATTACCAATTTTAAAACACACATTATGAGATTGTATGTTGGTGCGGATAAAAAGCGAGTATGTTTCGAAAATTTGCAATGATTTCTATCTTTTAAAACTAAAATCTTACTTACTAATGTTAGAAATGCGAATGTTTTGATTTATGGATGGATGAAAATTACTACGTATCTCCACAACAGCTTCACGGATTTCTACATTTTACATGCTAAGTGTATATTATACTTGTATAAAAAAATTATAAAATGTATAGCCTATGTTACAGATAACTTACTTTTCTAAAGGTGAACAAAATTTTAAAATCAATTCCATTGTTTTTAAGTTATTTTATTACAGACAAAAATATAAATATTCCGGGCGGACAAAGACGCGGTTAAAAGTTAGTTTTGAAATAATGGGAACAACAAAGAAAATTGTGAATTGGAATCTTTTAAGACACTTATACTTTTATTGAAATTCAATAAATTCTTGCTAAGGTTTTAAGAAACATATTTTTATATGAACATGTGAAAAACGAATATAAAACTCAACACAACAACGAACGAACACATCTTAACTACATATAAAGAGACTAAGTAGCCTATCCTCTTTATTGAGTCATAAAGGAGAGGGCCATAAGGATTGCAAATCTAATAAAAATGAAGGGAAAAGCTCTTTAACGATTTCGAGTTGCACGTACTTATTCTAAGAAATGTTTTGCTTTTTTTTAAGTAACATTCCATTTATATAACGAATTGGTGTTTATTTGGTATACGTGGAAATATATTTAATTTAAAATTCCTCGTAGAATACTAATGAAAATGCAAAGCATAAAATCAAATTATTGTATCACGAAAAAAATTCCATTTAATAATTAAATTTCTGGAAATGTATCTATTAATTCATTGGATTCGAAGCAAACATTGTAAATGCAACAAGATGAAATAAACCTGAAACTATATTCACATGCGCAAAATAAATAACATCTATTGTTACCGTGGCCGTGAGTCTAGAGACCGTTTTTAACAAGCGCAATGCCCAAAGGCAAATATTTAACACCTATATATTCCAAACTAGAACAGAACAATAGAATTTAGGAGTAACAGTAATCCAATTTAAAACTGCAACAATGCTTTCTGATTGAAGAATAGAGTAAAAATACAAACAATCTGAAGTTGATAAAAACAAATGAATAATTTCTTTATTATTTTTAACCAGATTCTAAAGCTCCTTTTTAACTCTTACTCCAGAACTTAAATGCACTGAGATTATAAAACCATATTGTCTTCCCTTACATTTTCATAATCAAAATAGAGACAATAATACATATTAGAACCAGGCTCATAGCTGACGAAAACAAAAGAGCATGTGCATAGTGCATGAGTTCAAAGTCTCTCAAAGTATACATTAGTTTAGTTACTAATAAATTTTGATAACCCAAGTGAAAAGTAACAAAAAAGAAAATATAAGTAGGAACAGAAAGAATAGTTTTTTTCTCTTATTTAGGCAATTAAAACTCTGAAGCATTTTTCAACTCCTATTTATTTACTCAAGTATATTTTGCGAAGAGTATTATAAAACAAACAGTTCATTAAAACTTTGAAAATTATCTTGTCTTAATTTAATATAGTACAAAGTACAACTTAGACTAGAGTTTTTAAGCATATATTACAGGCATCCTAGTAATATAGGAAGTGTTTCTTCCAAGCAAATAACTCTTAGCACGGAAATTTTCAAGTATTTTTTATATTGACATCGACACAATTTATATCAGATATGTGCTATATACATATGTGCACAAGGCCAAATATTAAAACGAATCTTGAATACTTCGCTTCATAAATGTCACTTTAAATCTGATAGATTTAAAAATTTAAAGAAATTAGAATGCAAAGCGTGGCCTTATCATTTAAGACGCTGTTACATATTTTAATGACGTTTCATCATTCGGCCGTTAAGTACGCAGTACTAGCCTACCAATAGCTATCAATTACAATACTAGATGCATTGAAATAGATTCAGTTCAGTTCAGTTTCTTGTCTATGGCACTCCCTTAGCGGATTGGGCCAGATTGAAATAGATAACAAATACCTACTTCTTCTACTTCAGGGTCTTCTACTTTAGTCGCATCTTCATTATAACAAAAATGATAAACGTGTTGTAATATATTTTCTTTTGTTTACAGGTAATCTGAATAATAAAGCAAAATGGACTAGATTGAAACTTTGAAACTGCAGTAACAATAGTTAACCCCAATATAAAAATCTGACGACAACAACAAGCAATCAAATCGCAAATATCTAATGGCTGCTAGTCGAGTTATAAATAAAAACCAAATTATTTGGCGATTATTCATTATTTGCAGTTATCGGTGGCGGCTTTGTAAGTCAAGAATGCTACCTGATAAACGAATATATCAAACTTGACTTAATATCTTGATTACAGAAGGTTTAACCTACAGACTGGAGATATTGAAATCAATGCATGGTAAACGTAGGACCACGAAGAAAGTAATCGGTACCCCATCCAGGGAGTCGTATGGCGGCACAAGGTTATAAATTCAATCGTTCACAGCCTAGCTTTGTTACTTTACCTTCGTGTCTTCTCATATTCATATATTTGGCGTTGCAATTAGACTTAGCGTTCGCGTCATACGATTTAGATGACATTTATCTATCTGAACTCAATATTACCAATTTAAATTCAACAATCAACTGGACATTATTAGAAAATACAACAACAATAGTTAGAAATTCACATATAAAACATTCAAAATACTCAACATCGGTGACTATTCTTCTGGCAATAATTTTCATGATAGTAATCTTCGGTACAATTGTTGGCAACATCTTAGTTTGTGTCGCCGTGTGTTTAGTGAGAAAGCTGAGACGACCGAGTAACTATTTAATAGTATCTCTTGCAGTGAGCGATCTTTGTGTTGCCACAATGGTGATGCCAGTAGCTATGATATACGATTTACTGGGGACTTGGCCTTTTGGACCTGTGGTTTGCGATTTCTGGGTATCAAGCGATGTATTATCTTGTGCTGCCAGTATTCTGAATCTCTGCATGATATCCGTCGACAGATATTACGCTATAACAAAACCATTAGAATATGGTGTTAAAAGGACTCCTAGAAGAATGTTATTCTGTGTATTTATAGTTTGGATGAGTGCAGCTTTCATATCCCTTCCTCCAGTGTTAATATTGGGTAATGAGAAAACGGAGACCAGTTGTTCTGTATCTCAGAATCAAGGATATCAAATTTATGCTACTTTCGGATCGTTTTATTTACCACTGACTGTAATGGTAGTAGTATATTATAAGATATTTAGTGCAGCCAGAAAGATAGTTAAAGATGAAAAACGCGCACAGTCACATTTAGAAACGCACTGTTATCTGGAGATTAATGTAAAGAATGGTGGCGCGACAGAAGCCAAACTGCTGGATACTCAAGCGCAACAGCCGCCTACGAGAGGATCTTCTGCCAGTACTAATACTATGGTAAGAGTTTTGAATTTAATTTCATAATTTCTACTGCATGCTCTTTAGGTGTTAATGACCACGAAATTGTAAAAATAATTAAAAACAGTATCTTTATTACTAAATATCGTCATCTCTTCCTTTACAGTGTAGCTCAGACAAAACAGAAAGTTCAATCGGCAGATGTTTCAGTGGTCAAAGAAAATCAAACGAATCACAATGTCCTATGTTACAGAACACAAGAACACCAACAAAACCAATCCACACTATAAACAGACCAACAAATGTTGAAAACGTACGCGATCCAAATAAACAAAATAAGGAGGGAAGACGACGTCAATCATCTGAAAGTACCCACAAGTTGACGACGAGCAGAATTCGTTCATCTTTATCGAATTTCGCTAATAAAAGTCATCTAGCTAAAGATTTGCTTCATCAATCACATTCACCGCATCAGAAAAAGTTGAGATTTCAACTTGCTAAAGAACGTAAAGCTTCGACAACACTGGGGATTATTATGTCTGCGTTTATTATTTGCTGGCTGCCATTCTTCGTGTTAGCGCTTATACGACCTTTCGTTAATGAAGATACAATACCAGATGCTGTCAGCGCGTTGTTTCTCTGGTTGGGTTATGTCAACAGTCTTCTAAACCCCATAATTTATGCCACCTTGAACCGAGATTTCAGGAAACCATTCCAAGAGATATTATTCTTTAGATGTTCAAATCTGAATCATATGATGCGAGAGGAATTTTACCACAGTCAGTATGGAGGTCCAGATCAACATTATTGTGTAAATAACCCATCTAAAATACAGAATTACGATGAAGGTGTTGAGATTGTTTCTGCTGTAGATAGAGAAGAGATAAGGGCATCAGAAAGTTTTCTATGATTGTCAACTCAGGTCGAAGTTAAAGACCTTGATACTGTGATCTAATTAAGATTTAAAACTAAAGAACAATATAAATTAAAGTTCATAGTGTTCGAATATCTATTACCACACGAATATCTAGCGATAGTATTACCACTTCTGTTTAGTTCTTCTTATAAATAAGAACAATGTAGTTTTAACTAAGAATAAATAATTGTAGAATCATATAAATATTTCAATCGGTACTGGTGTAACGGATTTAATTATATTGTAAGCCTAAAACATATGTATTAATACTTCACATAATACTAAATAGGCTATTGTAAATAATAATTGATATTTGTTTTAGTAGAAAGACATATAGTTGTTAATAGTCATATTTAACAGTGGTAACATCTTCGCACGAATGGGCCGGCTCGCCCGGTGTAATACCACGATCACACATAAAACAGGCGAGAAGTGGAAGCAATTCGGCGTTTTGTCTGATGAGTATGGTGCCAGAAGCCCAATTTTAGTCAGTGCCACTTTCCACCCTTTTCTTAAAAGGAAAGGATGGGAAGGAAAAGTGGATTTGACGGTGGAGGAGATGCATAGGAAGGGGAAATGTCTTTGTGTGGGTTTCCTCCTTCGTCAATTAAGGGTAGACAACGTATCTGCAATTGCGGATGTTTATGGGCAGCGGTCGCTTTCCATTTCGGTGGATTCAGGTGGCCGCTTGCTCGTTTGCCTCCTTGTATTATAACAAAAATGATCCATTTATAACGTTACTAAAAAAAAGAATCTTTGATTTATTTATATAAACATCAAAAAATTATTTTGTTGAATTGATTTGTCAAAAAAATCATCTTAATTAACTATTTATTTTACTTTAGAGTTACTAATTATAATAAAATTTGTTACTATTTGACTATTATTAAGTACGAGTAGTCTACAATTATATGTACTATTAAATTATTTAAACTATCGTGAGCCATTATTTTAAGCGAAAATTAAAAATGGCTCAACTCACGCTTTTATCCTCCGGTGACGGCACCGACTAGAATCAGACCCTTCGGGTTACAAAAGCTAAGTAATACTCGCCCTAGATAAGGACACCCGAAGGGTCTGATTCTAGTCGGTGCCGTCACCGGAGGATAAAAGCGTAAGTTGAGCCGTTTTTAATTTTCTATTAAATAATATTGACATTTAACAGGAACATATAGTATTTCAATGTTTGTGATAGTAGTTGGTAGTTCGTGTTGAGTTTATTAGTTAAAATATTTAGCGGTTTATTCTGATTTGATTGTAATTTAATGAATGAACTGTGTGTTTATTCCTTTTATCTTACTTCATTAATGATGTTATTTATTAGTTAGTTATTTCAGTTTTGGTTGCCTTATTGGATGATTGTCGGTACAAGTTTTTTTTTTTAAATAAAATTTAACAGAAATGAGTTTGAAAATGTATATCGAGACTGATGTATTAGATACACGTGAGAGAGTAACGTATTATTGGTTCCAAAGAAATGTTTAAAAGAGTTTGAAGTATTATTATTTAACAAATACTATAAAACGACTTTATTGGTTTGTAATGTAAATGTAAATTTACTATTAGTAGTCATATTTAATACATTATGTAAATTAAATTATTTAGTATAAGAGAAACAATAATACGACTAAGTACATAAGAAGTAAATATAACAGGTACCGTGTGGGGAAACTACGCTTGGAGAAAAAAACTCATTGTTGAATTTGATGTCTCGATTGATTTTTCTTTGGTGTAGTTTCTTTGTTTGCTATAAAGTAAACTAATAAATAATATTATATACTTAAATTATTTGTACATACAATTTAATACTAGCGACTTTTTTACAGACATTATCTTTAGGATTATAAGATAAGGTAGTTTGAGAATTGCAATTTGTTTTTTATTTAAATTCAAAGATTAGAAAATACCTAACACAATGTCACTAGGATTTTTTATTTTTAATTGCTTTGAACTTGCAGTACCAGTCTATAACAGTTAACGTGTTACCGGTAAAAAAAAAAACTATCCAAACTTCTGATAAAATGGCCATATTTCATGACCGGATAAAGAATATGACGTCATCAAATATTTATTCCTTAAGGGTGAGTTGCACCATATCGCCGGTTACCGTTAAAGTTAAAATTATTTGTAACAGTAATATTTGGAATAACCTTAAAATTTACTAAGGATGAGTTACATTAACTAACTATAAACCTTAACCAGCACATTCCCGATGGTTACGTCTTCGGATGTTCATGATATTCGCTACACCAGTTTTGCGCTGGTCAAAATGACGTCATATTTGACACTAATCATAACCGCCCGATTTTGGGCGGTTATAGTTAGCGTTACGGTTAGTGTCAGTTCGGTAGTGTCAACTGTCACAAGCTCTTATCTTCAAAAGTACAAATAATGGAAAAAGTAATGGAAAAAGAAAATCTCTACTATTATCCTATACGTAATCCAGAAGAATAAAGACTTGCGTCCTCGGAAATAATGGATTTCCAAGATGGAACTCGAAATTTGGCCAAACATTCAGTTTGGACAAATTTCGAGTGTCTAAGGCCATAGCAGCAGCGCTTGTCCCTTTTCTCTTATTTAAAAAAATGTCCTCCATAAAAGGTCAATTTATAATATGCATTGACAGGACAATTTATAATATGGAAAATAAATAAGATGCATTTATATTTGTATAATTTTATTGCTTCATTTTTGCTACATATTTGAGTAGTACAGTAAATACAGTTTCAATAATGGCCCAAACTAGTTTATTTTCACAAGAGTTTGCCATTTTCTCCATCTTCGTGGGCAAAAAGTTTATTTCACTATAAAATACCATGCGTATGATACATAAATATAATCGGCGAAACATGAATTTCCAAACATTTTAATTTACGTAAATGTCATTCTTGACACCAACTTGACACTTTAGTGACATTCAGGTTTAAATGTTTCCATTGTAAAAACGAAAAACACATAAAACCTCTGTGAGAATATGTTTTTGCACTTGTAACCCTATTATAACTTTTACGATAACCAGCGATTTGATGCAACTCACCCTTAATGTTTAAAACTGTCATAATAATCATTATTATAATTATTTTTATGTTGGTATATTATTCCTAAAAATATTGGGAAAATATCATGTAAATAACCGATAATAAGAGACACTTTTGCTTAAGATGAATACTTATTTGTACATTTATGGTCTGAAATCTCTTTTAAATAAAAATGACGAACAAAACCTCGGCCCTTATCAATGAAACTTTTTGCTGTTACCTGTATTTGTTTTTGAATTAATTAAGACTTTTAGTCTTAGCATTGTACGAATTGAATTTTTAAAAATTAAGAATTAGAGCCTGTCCCACCAAATTGTTAAATATCTTATAACAATTCAACGTTCAAAATATGTGATGGAAAAATCGGATTTTGTATCTGACAGTGTCATTTTCAAGCTATCTGAGACTCTATCAGCCAGTGGTGGGACAGGCCCTTAATATTGTAAATAATATAATGGAATTGTTAAAATAATAACATTGTGATGCAATCATATATCAAAAATAAGTATTACTATTAGCCAAAGACTTTTCTAGTAAAAGTTATTTAACTATTTTCTATTACCAAAACACGTGTTTACGAGAAAAATCGCATCAGAATTTTGTTGAAATATGTTTATTATTTAAAATGTATTAAATTAGACTAAATTGATGTTATTCACATGTTTTCTGACGTTGTAAACGTCATCAAATACTTATTTTAACTTTGTGTAAATATCGATAAATAATTGTGTAGTTTTGTGCCATAAAGAATTCATAGTTGACAAGAATTCGCATTTCTAAAAGAAAACACGATAATTTTATGCATCTTATTTGTCATATTTTATAAGTATAACATTCAATATGTCGTTATTTTGGCCTATTAATTGTGTTTTTTTTTTAACTTTTGTGTGGTATTTTATGTACGAAATGAAAATACTGTTGGATGTAAAAAAGTTTCTTATTCATTATTGTATATGTACATAATTTTCTTATAGTAGAATCAAAGAATATAAATAAAAATACATTACATTACCAAAATGCAGTTTCATTTCACACAAATGGTAACAATATTACCCCAAGAGTATAATTATATTTCAAAAACAGGTAAGGTGTTTATAGCCATAGATGACTCTAAAATTAATGATATGAAGATCCTATCACAGTTTGCATGAGTGAAGTAGCTCAGTGATCCGGCTCACAGATCAGCTCGAATTGTACCTACATAGAGGTATACTTCACGTAAATAGCGAATCATCGGGCAGTTCACGGCTCATCAGCTCTCACACTTACAGTACACTAGCTTTTGCCTCGACTCCATCCGCGTGGAATAAAAAAAAAACAAAAGTAAGTAACTTGTGTATTCTTCCAAACTATCATCTACATCAGGGGTGGCCAACCACTGGCACGCGTGCCATAAATGGCAGACGACATAGTATTCTGGACCCGTCAATAATCATATGACATAATATGAGACAAAAAAATCATGAAGTACGTACACCATAAAATTGACATAATTATAATCGCAGTCAAAATTATTCGATGGCACGTCTATGACCGCATTAAACATTTTTTGGCACTTTGATTTATAAATGTTCGCCACCCCTGCTCTACGTCTATGCCAAATTTCATCGAGATCCGTTTAAAAATTTCGATTACAAACATCCATCTGTTTTTTCGTTTTAGCGCCGCAGCTCAACAGTTCAGGGTTATGTGATCTGATCTTTTGAATCGTTTGTTTTTTTTTTTAAATCATAAGACCGTTTCAGAGCTAATTTACACGCGTCTACCTGTTTATTAAGCCACGTGTCTAAAGTACAATAACAAATGTGAATCATATTCTAAAATAAATCCTGAATATCGTTTCAGCGTATATCGGTTTATCTGAAGTTTGCAATCCACATGTTCCTTGTTAATATTTACTATGCGTATCGCCTTGAACTATGCCCATTGTTCGACTCTGTACGCAGAATAACACAATAGAAGACTCATTTTCACGGTACGTTTGCAAATCTATATTGAAGTTGGTATATACACGATATATGAAACAATACTTGTATTGAATGAAATTGTTATAGTAAATACTTTAAACATGATCTTCAATATAATTTCAATAAAAAACATTAAGATCAAGACACGTGTCATCTTTCAAGAACCAAGCATACTCCCTAAAGGTTGGGAACGTAGTTGGAGATCCTAGTGACAGAGGTCTATGGTCCCTCGTGCCTGCCCCTAGGCACGGAGTATTCATAAAACATCCCCCTCTGGAAAAAGACGTCTATGGTAAGCGATGATCACTCTATCATATCCGCTGCTTGTTTAACCTTGCTTTTTTACTTTAAAAATACTGAATCTATCGGTTAAAATAACTAGTTAATAGTAATCGCTAAACAGATGGCGCTGTATACTGTTGTGTTATATTTTTATTGTAATGTTTTTAGCTATTGTAAAATTATAATTTGTTAGTAAAATGTTACAATATATAATACTGGCTGAATAGACATTTTAACGAAAAAAAAGCAAGAAAAAGTGATGAGAAAAGAATGTCAACAGAGAAAAAGTACGTGTAGAATTTTTGTTTCATTTTAAACGAATTGATTAAAAAATTAAGAATTAATTAAAAAAGGGGGTTAGTTTGTTAATAAAAAAATAACAATCTTATATTAACATAATTAATGCGAAAGTTTAGATGGATGGATGTTAGAGTTTGTAACCTAAACGGTTGAATGGATCTCATCATTTGGTACAGATGTAGAGGATAGTCTGGAAGAACACAAAGGCTACTTACTTTTTTTTTAATTTTCTTTTTTTTTAATTGTTATTTTTATTTATTGTTTTAATTTCAGAAGGACGGACTCGCGGGAGAAAGCTAATTGGCCATAAAGTTAAGATAATGTTTTAGTAATTTTATAAATTTTCTGTTGTGTACTCTACCAACACTACTTTCAATATCACAGGAAAACATAAGAATTTCAACAAAATGTCGATTAAAACTTTCTTTTGTTTTACGAAATATGACAAAGGAACTTCTAAATATAATTATTAAACTTCGGTCAGACGAAACAAGTTTTATATTGTAATTTTAAAGTAAAGAAAGCTTTCAATTTGTAACAATAAAACTTAATAAACTAACTAATTTAAAGTATAGTTTTCAACACCCGTAATTTAACCATACGTATATTATAAAAAAAAAGATTTGTATTATTGGATTTTTATATGTAAATAATCAAAAATTCTTTTACCATTAAAAAGCTACGTTATCACTGAATCACACAGGCTATATTTTTTAATTTTACATGGACGAAGTCGCAAGCAACAATTAGTAATCAAATATTTTGATTGTATAGAATGAGGTTTATTTGATTTTTATAATTCTACGACAAGTAAAAAAATAATCGGTTTGTGGTCTTAGCTTTTTAGGAATAGTTGATTGGAAAAATAATATTGTAACCGATTATAAATTAAGTTTTTGTTAGTAAATAATTGCTTTAACTGGTTTATGTATTTACTTCCAATTTGACTGAGTGGTTTTATTGAGGAACTATGTTCAAGACGGTCGTAGCTCAATATCCTGGCTGCGGATTGCTTCATTAGCAGTCGACTTGTGGAGCGAAGACAGAATCAACTGTAATTTCTTAGAAACAACTTTGAAAATAGTTTAGATATTGTTGCCTTGCTATAAAATTTATAATAACAATAGTACTGATTGTGTGACTTTAAATTTTCAATGTTTTGCAGATAATAAAATAGAAGCTTTCTATTTTATTTTACTAATATTGTAAATACGAAAATTTGGATGAATGGATGGATGTTTGTTAGAGTTTGTAACCTAAACGGCTGAACGGATCTTCATGAAATTCCGCATAGATGTAGAGGATAGTCTGGAAGAACACATAGGCTCATTTTTGTTTTTTTTAATTCCCCCAGACAGAGTCGCGGGCGAAAGCTAGTTTTAAATAAAATATATGAAAGCTAGTTTATTTGTATCATAATGTATGTAGATATTGTTGCATTATTAGAACGTGCTGCCTGAAACTAAACTATCGCACAACTGTTTAGTTTCTCTTTAATTCCTGTGAGCTTATATGGAGGATTTTTAGTTGTGCAACTAAACAGTTGAATTGGCTGCGAAACAATCGACAATCGAACTACAGTTCTGCGATAGTTTAGACAAAGGTGTCCGCCCGCTCTTAAATGTTTTCAAAAATACACAGGTTTATTTTGAAGAAGTTAAAGAATTAATGTTTTCACATATTTTAATACAAGTTACGTTAAAAAAACTATTTGTTTAAATGTGCATTTAAATTGAGTATTAATGTAATAGATTAGGTTAGATTCGATTCAATTAAAGATAACTGTTTCCGATGGGAAGAGCGACGAGGGTACGGCCGTAATCAACCTTTTAACCGCAAATCAAACTGACATTTCTTGAACTAACACTGTAACGAAATAACATTATTATCCAACGATTGTTTTATTTCTTTCTCGCAACTCAACTTCGAGAAATAAATAGTTTATTTTAGTATCTATATCACCAAACGCTAAAATAAAATTTGCCAGACCGTTCAATACAGGTACAAAATCTTAACTATATATATATGCATTCCAACGTAATTTTATCATCAGTCTAAGGTCGTCCCCTTTTGAAAGTGCCTCTATCGATAGCCACCAGTCTAGTGCTGTCCACGTCCAGTACAGTCCTGCAACCTCGACCAGATAACGGTCCATTTTA
>NW_013525314.1:712897-726994 GCF_000836215.1 Papilio polytes | reverse complement strand
GGTCTCATTGGCCGTCCGCTTTGCGTGCATATCCGCCAAGTTGCCACTTTTGAATTCTTCGAGCAATGTTTATTACATTGATTTTGCTGAGGGTCGCATTGCTCATGACGCGATCTCGTATAGTGTACCTAGTCAATTGATATCCTTTTAATATGAAGATTTAAGTATTCAAAACAAATAGCTTAGTTTTAATTTTATTCCTTCATTATAATTTTGCTTAAATGTTTTAAAAAATAACTTTCACCTTAATTATCCAGCGCCCTTTGTGTTCTAATCCTTATTGTTTTGCAATGCCTATTGCTGTGTGAACATCGCGCTAACTAACCGACCTAACTACACAATAGCATAATAGAAAGCTATTATATCATAACCATAAAAGTTGAGCAAAATCACAAAAACATTATTAAGTTTGACCTCAATTTATATAAAATGCCTTATACAGCTACCTTATAAAATGACTTTCACTAGAAAAAAAACTGTTATCTGTATGTACTTATGTTATAATGAAGAAAGATTTGTATTTTTGTATGTATTGAAAAAACTCAAAAACTACTAGGCCGATATCAAAAATTCTTTCACCATTAAAAAGCTATACTATCGTTGAGTAACAGTAGTCGTTTTTTACATTTTTTTTGACAACAAATATAGATGTCGGTCGTATACTGTTAAATACACAATTTCTTTTCTACATGAAAACTATTTTTTATAACGTACTGCTATAATATTAGATTATTCCTTTTGATAAAAGTATGATAAATGATCTATTTGACCTACCATTGAAAACATTTTTAGTACATAACATTTATTAACTAACCACTAGCATAGTTTGCCGCTCACTGCCTAACAGGCCGGTATCGGTACTGAGTGACTTACCTGGTGCTGACGTAGAAAACTATGTCCCTCTCGCTAATGCGAAACGATTGTTTCAGGTATATATACATTACATAAAATGTGTACAGTTTGCTTCCAAAAATTAAAGCAATTTCAAATCCTAGTGCTGGTGGGTCTAGAATGACCTACCACGCAATGGCGGAAACATCATTGGGGGCGCATTTTGGCCTGTCACCGCAAAGAAGAATTATGATTTTACTTGCCAGTAAACGTGTAAAGGTGTAAAGGTAAACCTTTAAATCATTTACGGACGGATACTGAAACGAATCTACACTTCACTTCGTTAGAGCCGCTTACGTTATTTCAATGGAATTTGTAGTTTAATCCTGGTCATCATATAGTAGCCGTTGCTCGAGTCTACGTTAGCCCGGATGTAATTTTTTTTAATAAATACAGCCTATGTTACTCAGTGATAACGTAGCTATTTATTGATGAAAAGATTTTAGAATTCGGCCCAGTAGTTTTTGAGTTATTTCAATACATACAAAAATACAAATCTTTCCTCTTTTTAATATTACTATAGAATAAGTTGTAATATATTTAAATGTGTCAGCGTTGCAATTAGACGTTATGTAGTCATTTCAAAGATATTCAATTGATTGATTATAACATAAACATCACATTAATTAATACTCGAATACTGTTAATTTAACGTAAATTTAATTACAACATTCTGTAGACAGAATAACACTGCTGTGTCGATAGATAGTGTTAAAGCATAATTAAGACGATCTTGGATATGTGGTTAAGGAGAACATGGATAGGCATATTATTAGTATGTTTGTTGTTTGTAATAATTAATAGCTTTAGTGTAATTATTAATTAAGAATTTATTTATTGCACACAATTTTATCTGTCTTTGCCTTGGCTTCTTAACTAGGAGACCTGTTATTAAGAAACTAAGGACTTCAATAAAAAATGATGCATTAATGTGAAGTGTGAAACAATAGAATTAACAGATACTAGCTGTTGCTTGCGACTTCGTCCGCGTAAAATTAAATAAAAAAATATATGAGTAGCTTATGTTAATCACAGATAAATAACCATTCTAACGGCGAAAGAATTTTTAATATCGGCCTAGTAGTTTTATTTCAATACATACAAAAATGTAAGTCTTTCCTCTTTATGATATTACTTTAGGCTACAAACGCTAACAAACATCTATCCATCCATCTAAACTTTTGTATTAATAATAAGAGTAAGATTTGGTAGATTTATATAATAGAATTTTAAAAATGTTTACATATTTTTATTTTTCTCTGAATCACGGTATCACGGTAAAAGTGAATAATTGAAAATTATTAATAATTTTCGAAAATGAATATTCCTAAAAAGGGTTTGGTAGTAAGACCCATTAAGAGTACTGAATTCAATTGAAGATGTCTTATTGTTTTGTCTATTCAATTGATCTTATTGATTGGTGATTTTAAAAAAATAATATTAATAAATTATTATTAAAAAATGCTAAAACTATCCAAAACAAAATTTCCAGTTGCTAAAATAGGGGACAGCGTTAGGTTAGGTTGGGACTGTGTTTAATATTATAAATAAATACTTGCTGGTCAAAAAACATTGGATTTGTATATAATTTATGTCTCGTAGTGACTTAGGGTCCTTCAAGAAGCGAGCCTACAATTTCCTCAAAGGCCGACAACGCATGTGTAGTTCCTCTGGTGTTGCAGATGTCCATGGGCGTCGTTGACCACCTTTGTGTTCCCGCCGCTAGTTTGTCCCCTTCTCATATATAAAAAAACAAGGAAATTTATCCTAAAGTTGAACGCCGCGGATTCCCGCGACTGTATGTGTGTGAGTGAATAGATAAATGTGTGTGTGTTTTCATGCGTGTTGTACATTGTAATTTATTTTAAAAAAATACTTTTAAGTTACATGTTTTACAGATTTACGACAATACTACACATGAAGTTTCATGTCTGATTGTTCTTGTATCCCTTTTGGTGGTTTTATCTCCCAAAGGTTGTTAGCGGATCTGACCTAAATATTTAAGTAGGATGGTACTTTGATCCCTTTCTCGATTCTAAATAATGCCACTGTTAACGGATTTAACTTCTTTACGTACACAATTAAATTAAAATTAATTGTATATTTAAATTGACTTTTGATTTTCATATCCAAGTTTTTGTGGTCGAAACGAAAATAATTAATAGTAAAATAACTTGACCGATTTAATTAAATTCTGATATTCTATTTTTTTAGTGGTTTTTCAGCGGGCGCCTTTGACTAAACTATAGCACAACTGTTGTGTGTTTCGCAGCCAATTCTACTGTTTAGTTGCACAACTAAAAATCGAGTAGTATGCGCACTTCAATATAAGGTCATAGAAATCAAACTGCGACTAAACAGTTGTGCGATAGTTTAATCAAAAGTGCACACGGTCTTTTAATCAGGTGTTTTAACGATAGCAGAACCTTGGTTTCTTAAATAAGGTCATACCGCAAATTCTCTTTGATAATTAAATTTTTTTTTGCATAGCTCCTTTAGCATTCGAAACCAGTAAATAGCAAGTTTACCAAGTTCTGAATCAACGAATGTTCATAAAATGTCAAAGGAAAAAATCCCCAAACAACCAAAATGAACGGATGAAAAACCTTTCAAATATTACATTTCTTATAGAATACAAAACATTGAGTGACTCGCTTTTTATCTTCGAATTTCGAGGACGCGTATCAATGACATACCAACTTTCGGCAAGAGATTGATCCCTTTCTTAATTATAAGTAAAGCTGTTGGGGGCGGATTGTCAAGAAAATAAATTCAATTAAAATTTCGACATTAAAACAACATTTATTTCATCCATTCAGAAGTTAACTACATAAATAACCTTACAAATCTTATAAATGCGAAAGTTTAGATGGATGGATATTTGTTAGAGTTTGTAGCCTTACCGGCTGAACAGATCGCGATTAGCGTAGACGTAGAGAATAGTCTGAAAGACCACATGGTATACTCACTTTTTTTTTAATTCTATGCGGACGGAGTCGCGGACGAAAGCTAATAATGTAATTAAAGCATGCGCACTTTTGACTTAATTATCGCAGAACTGTTTAGTCGCGCTTTGATTCCTATGAGCTTATATGGAGGTGCGCACACTCGATTTTTAGTTGTGCAACTAAACAGTTGAATTAACTGCGAAACAGTTGACAATTGCAAACAAGTTGTGCGATTGTTTAAAAAGGAAGCGCCCGCTCTTAAAACATCTTATTAAAGTTTGAGTAGTTTGGACCCGTTGGCCTTATTAAACATGAATAGGAATGTAAAGACAACTAACGACGTAATATAGTTAAAATTTTTAAAAACTATTTAATATGTTAGGTATTTCCAATCAATTTCAGTTAAATAATGGAAAGTAGCAAATTTAAAAAAAAGATATCTTGAGATAAATATTTTTTTAAATGTTAGTAAACATTTTTGTAATCCTTCAGATATAAAATTGAACAAGCAAAGTAATATAAGTGCTCGAAAACTTTTTCAAACTTCACTAAATTGCTTCATCATACGATAAGTGACCGAACCCTTATTGTTCTTTTGTATTACTTTATAAAGGTCACTAATATCTGGCCGTAACTTTAGCAATTAATTTATACAAAAGTGTTACGAGTATATTATGGTATTTCTCTTATATATTAAGAAACAAGTAAAGGATATTATTCTATTCGCAAAAATAAAGCGTAAAAAAAATAAAAAAGCACAGACGACTTGAGTACCTCCTTCTTTTGGGAAGTCTGTCAATAAAATTTTATAGATTTTTGAATTTAACTATATATTCAAACAGCTATATTTCTTTACTTATTTACAGATTTAGCCTAAAATCTAACACAAAATAATCTAACCTTTTTTGGTGTTGGTGATGAAATCTTCCAAAGATACCGTGTCTCTTAAAGGAAAGGAGGAAGGAATTTTGAAGGAATTCACCCAACAAAACCTTGGCGGTGGCAAACCTCAATTGCAATAGAAGAGGGTTGCAGGATATCTAAGGAACGTTCTAGAACCTTCGGCACTTGAACTTTCCAGATCAAAAGACACTAGCTAAAACGTACTCGTAATACTATAAATGGGAAAGTTTAGATGAATGGATGTTTGTTAGAGTTTTGTAGCCTAAACAGCTGAACGCATAACAATGAAATTAGGTACAGATGTGGAGGATAGTCTGGAAGAGCACATATGATACTCACTTTTCTTTTTTTTAAATCCACGCGGACGGAGTCGCGGGCGAAAGCTATATTTCCATATTTTAAGAAACAAAAAATCAATACCCATGTACCTTTCGTGATCTAACTATGCGGTTCGTGTTAGTTCGTAATAAAACCGACCAATAACGGAATGAACATTCAAGCATTGTACAAAGCAGTGAATAATGATATACAACGATAGTACGAACACTGAATTAGCCGTTCAAATGCTTATCGAATTGCACGGTATATAATTATTATTACCGTCTCCCTAAAGAAACCGATCACAGGCATAATTCCTTCTATTAATGATGTTAACAGTCAGCCTTTTTTATAAATGATTCAACAATAGGCATTCACTCTTATGCCTTTTTCACGTTATTTTTTTTTATAAATAAACTATTTAACTATATTTTATTCTCACTACAAACTATGATACGTTACAGTTATTCAAGGTTTTATTATTTTAAATGCAAAATTTTGGATAGATGGATGTTTATTCTTGACCGACTACCCAAAAGGAGTCAGTTCGTCTGTATTTTTTTTAAATATTTATTTTTTTTATCTCCTCAACGATTTCCGAATCACAATGAAATTAGAGTACTTATTTAAATTCAGCACAAACGAAGTCAAAAAAAGTTAGTAGATAAGCTTATTCTTACTAATGTTATGAATATGAAAGTTCAGATGTATATCCATCCGTTCATCTGGATGTTTGTTAGAGCTTGTAGCCTAAGCTGCTGAACGGATCCCGAATATATTTGGTATAGATATAGCGGATAGTCTGGAAGAACACATAGGCAATTTTTTTTTCAATTTCACACGGACGTGGTCTTGGGCGAAAGCTAGTAAAGCAATATTTGAGATGTTTGTAGCGAGTTCAGTTTTGGTTAAAAAAGTGCCAATTCCCAAGATAAAGAAACTTCAGAACTTTAAGGTATATATTACAACCAAAAAAAGTTAACATAAGAAATAACATTAAGCCATTTTCAATATTTTTTCGTCTTACCCATGTCAAGTCAAAGTGTCAATCATAATATTTGAACGAATTATACTTTTTGCCTTTAATAAAATACATATTTTGTATTAAAATTCGGTCACTAAATAAATGTAAACAAATAAGATAAGAATATTATGATGAGGTCTTGTATCTTATATAAAATTGTTTAGTATTACCAAGAATTACTACTCATAAAGCAATTTTTGATAAAGTTAAGAATGTGTACATTAGAGGAAGTTTGAAAGTAGCGCCAGTGGTGGCGAAATTGAGAAGCAAAAGGTTAGCGTGGTATGGACATGTCATGCGACGAAATGATGGGGACATAAACCAGAAAGTGTTAAGATTGAATGTGGATACAAAGGAAGAGGTAGACCGAAGAAAGTATGGATGGATTGTATGAGAGGATATGCTTAAGAAAGTAGTGGATTCAGATATGACGGCTGATAGAGATGTATGGAAGAGCAGCACATACTGTGCCGACCCTTCGTAAGGGATAAGGGCAAGTGGATGATGATTAAAGCAATTTTTGTTTCATTTCCTTAGTATTTTAAGTGTTCTATACTAGAAAATAGAAAATCACGGGTGTTGGAAAATCTTACTAATATAATTAAAGCGAAAGTTTCCATGGATGGATATTTGTAAGAGCCCAAACGGCGGAACGGATCTCGATGAAATTTGGCATACATGTAGAGGATAGTCTGGAAGAACACATGTACTCACTTTTGTTTTTTCTTAATTCTTCGCGGACGGAATCGCGGGCGAAAGCTAGTTTTCTATAAATTGTTCGATTAGAATTTCACGATCAACATAAATTTGTTGCTATTTCCCTCACAAGTTTTATCTTGTAAAGCAAACGTTATCGCTCCATCTTGGACGACAGCCAAGGACATCTTTATTCCGTAGCCCTAATGTAGTGCAGGTAAGCCTTCACCTACATTATACCGAGTGCTATTTAAGAGCGTACACCTTTGATTAAACTACCGCATAACTGGTTAATCGCGCTTTGATTCCTATGAGCTTATATGGAGGTGCACATACTTGATTTTTGGCTTCGAAACAATCGACAATCGATAACAGTTGGGCGATAGTTTAGTCAAAAGTGTTTGCCTGCTATATGCATAAAAATACGATTTACACGTTAGATGTTTAAGTGATTACGGGTTTGGGCTCTTCTTTAAGAAGCTTGCGGGCAAAGTAAGTAAAATTTTTCCTATGCGGCCACAATACTCTTAAAAGCAATCTTATGATGATCTTATTATGTATGATGTATAAACGACTTTAAGGTCCTGTCCCACCAAATTGTAAATTGTCTGATAACAGTCCAACGTGTAAAATATGTGATGGAAATATCGGATTTTGTTACCTCATCTGACAGTGACGACATTTTTAAGCTATCTGGGCCTCTATCAGGTAGTAGTGGGACAGGCCCTTAGTGTCATTATTACATTGACACAAAATACTAACAGTGATATTCTAAAAAACAAAAAATAAAAAAATATTCTAAGTTTTCGTGATTTTTCATTTAGAAATCAGGGTTTTTGTTTTTAATTAAGGTTATGTTTATTGGCAATGTAATCAAGGCACATATCCATTAAGAACCGATCCCGAATTGTTGCTGATAGTAATCGCCAACCGTCAATCGTTCTGTCCGGCCCATGTCAATACGCCTGATACAATGAAATGTTAATAAAATACCTATTCTACTAAATAAACGACTTATATACGAATATGAGAACTAAATAAAATGTACTTTTCGACTTTCGAAAACTTAAAACGATTACTAGAAAATACGGTAAACACTTTTAATAACAAAATTAATTTTAATAAAACCTGTTTTTTACATTTTATAGTAAGAGAGAAAAAAACACAGCTAAAAAGCCTAAAGAGTAAAAATAAATAAATAATAATTAATGTATTTATGTCCATTCATGCATTTTGTATTAACGCTATAACCTACAAATTCCCAGGCGTGGAATTAAAAAAACAAAAGTGATATGAAAAACAAAACAAATGTAAGTAGCCTATGTATTCTTTCAGACTATTGTCTATGCCTATGACAAATTTTATCAAGATCCTTTCAGGCGTTTAGGCTACAAACTCTAACAAACATACATCCATCCAAAATTTTCGCATTTATAATATTAGTAAGATTATATTCCTTATTCAAATGGATTTTCTAATTAGAAATGAAACGCGTCCATCGGATATGATATTCCCGAATAAACTAATTAGGGAGGTCATTTGCTTCTAAAAGGATTTCGTTGTTCAGACGGGGCCCACAAAATGGAATGCGGTTTTGCGGTCGCCAGAAGCGCACCGGCCTTTGTGTTGTTTTGCTAAACGTACCACGACCTACAAAACATGTTTAGGAATTCTAATTTTTAGTAAGATTATAATACAAAATCAAGATCATAATTATCTGCACCCGGCGATAAACTCGAAATAAACGGATTAACTAGAAAAAAATCTATTATGTTAGTGTAAACTGTAACTGCCGTACTCGGAATCCTTTAAGTACTGCGGTCCACCACTATCCATGACTCTTCCGATCCTCGGGTCGTAAGGGCCGAATCTCGAAAGGGGACTGGGGCTAATTTTGGCTCCGCACGCAACCTTGACTTCCTTCAAGTTTATTCTTCCATATCATTGTTCTAAGTCACTCTCCCCCTAATGGGCATGAAGACACCTTCGCCGAAGGTTGATCCTTTAGTATAGATTCTATTAAGGACTAGCGATAAGGAGTACCTTATCGCTAGTCCTTCATGACCGGACATGTTCATCATTTAAAAATAGTCTTCTTCCCAAGCCACCGATACTCTTTCTAGGTCGCATTTTGTCACATTGATGTCAGAAGGAAGGCCTCAAATTAATATACTTAAAGATCCTTGCGGTTGTTTTTCTTAATGATCCCATTTGTTAAGTCGACTAAGTTGTTGTTACGCTTATAACACCTTTCCTTTTAAAACTTAAATGTATCATAAAATGTTTAAAACGACAATACCGTAGAGGGTAGACGGTGCGAATCCAGCTATATCCTAACACAGGCAAATAACATAGTTGGAGAGATACAAGAATCGTAAATAATTTAACAAGAGTATGCTTGTCTTACTAATATTGTAAATGCGAAAGTTTTGATGGATGGAAGGATCTGGATGAAATTTGGCGTAGATGTAGAGCATAGTCTGGCAGAATTCATAGGCTTACTATCGTTTTATATGTTTTTTTTTTAATAGCATGAGAATGGAGTCGCGAGCGAAAGATAGTAGATATTTTATAAAATAGAAAACATTAGCAAAACATGTAACATAACCCTTTGTTACTAGCGCGTTCCGCTCCATGCGTTTTCAGTCGTGTTTTTGAGATGTGTCCGATGCACAAAGTTCCCGCGTATAAAGTGTTATGTGTTACCTCTATAAAACTACTTCAATATCTTTACTTTGATATGTGGAAAGAAATATAAAAAAGAAACTTTAAACAGTTTGTAATAAGGATTAAAATTAATTATTATCCTTACTTAGCTATCAAATACTTTTTTAAAGTTTTTTTTTTTTTCATTTTCAGACCTTATTATTCTTATAATATTTCAAAAATAAATCTAACTTATCATTTTGAAATACAACAAATTCAATTTACAAAAACATCTTTCTAAGTTTAATATTTTATTTAAAAAAAGTATACCAAAGTTAAAGGAATTACGACCACATTATAATATTACAAAGAGAGTAAAAGGGTTCAGGAAACTGAATGTTTCAGCAAAAAACCGGACCCAGTGGCCAGGCAGAGTTTAATTGTGGTTTCGTTGAAATTTAAAGAGAAACACAAAGTTGAATTTTAAATTAAAAGCTGCTCGAAAAACTCTTGTTTTTTATTTAAATAAAATTAGATCAAATAAGTATGCAATTGTTTTAGACAGACGACGTTATCTGACAAAATGAGCAGACAAATTCATTTGAAAGCACACTAGCACCCTGCTATAATAGTGTTACAAAATCCTTTGCTTACTGTAGCAGATAGCTTTGTTTTTTATCTATTTTTTCTATGTTTGTAAGGGGCACATCGGTAGGATTAGGCGAAGAAAGAGATGTATGGATTGCCTGAAATATGACAGGATCAATAAGGGGGTGATAATGGATAATAGAGTTCTTTGAAGGACAAAAACCGATTGCGGCAACCCTACGGGAGTAGGACAAGGAAGGTGATGTTTGTATAGGTTATATATATTTTCTGACATTACCTGCTTATAGCAGCATCCCTAACCTCATCAGGTATCCTTTTTTAATTATGGTTTCCAACTTCACTGGCACATACTGTCGTCCCTCGCATACATTTTGTATAAATAGAGACAACAATAAAAATACTAGTCAAATAGTTACAGTCGTCGAAAACTACATATACAATTTCTTTACAAAACAAACGAAGGCCTATTTGTTTAATCTCTTCCATGAATCTTAATTAAGTGGAAATAAAGAAAGTAAATTACATTCATAATTGTCGTTGATTTCATTTGAATTTTAATTTCCTAAGGGATATTAATTATATATTAATAAAGAATGTAACTGGCTAACAAGCGAAGTAAAATAAGATTATTTTATACAATAAGGTATGTATAAGCACTCATATAAGATCCATAGACCTTAGGTAAAGTCTAAGATAGGGTCGCTAAACGTCTTACTATTACGAAATATGAAACCAAGACTTAATATAAAAACCCTGACTGCGTCTCTATTGTTTAAATAGCGCCATCTGTTGGCTGCATATTAAAACTGATATTTTGAAATATTAAAATAGTAATTCATTTGATTAATTAATAAAAAAATAATTTATTAACTCGTTGCAGTTTATAATATTATTACCAGTACAACATTCGTTTAAATCAAATTTAAAAATTAGCGATTATTTGGAAAGTGTCCAAATTTTACTTATTTAAGTACTCTTGCAAGCGAAAGGTTTAATTGACTGTCGTTTCCAATTCGTTCTAATTACAAAATACACAATAACAACAGCACTTGGCTCCTCTTAAACTTTAAGTGCCTTAAGTCCTCGTAAAAGCTATCGTACCTTTTATTTTGACGTCTACAAGTGTACATTTCCTTAATTCCATCGTAGATCAGTTTAATTTCATTTTTGTTTTTTTAATTTAAAAAAAAACTTACAGACTAACTATAAAAGCAATAGCTACAACAAACATATAATAATTAAAATTCTATATGTTACATATGAGATATCTTTGAAATTGTAGACGAAACAAAATATAACTACGAATAAATAAGAATGTTTTCATTTGAAATTGCGCGCCATTTAATGATCATGTAATTACTTCAAATTAGAAGTACGTTTGTTGATTTAGAAGACCTTTTTACATTTTAAGTCTAACCATCGCCGAAAAAAGAAAACGGAAGAGGTTATCATTACCGGATTGGGAGGCCGCCGAGCTCTTAGTTTTTTGTCCTCCACATAACTCTTTTATACGTCATCTCAGTCTATCATAATATAACAATTCAATCCAATCTTAGGCATATCCTTTGTTAAAACTTAATTTCCGTGGACGTAAAATTGTCCTTCGAATGTACCCAAAATTAAATGTCTCAAGCTTAAAATTGAACAAGATTTCTTAGAATTGAACAGAAATCTCTTCTATTTGATGTTAAATATTGTTTCCAGAACAATGAAAAAGGAAACGGTAATACTAATGATTTTCACTTTGATGATATATTATAGATTTGCAAAGCCCCTGTAAAGAGATATTCATCTGATTGCGTCGAATCGTAACCAAACACGAAACGCAATTTGGATTTATCGTTCTCTTATGGCTGTAGAAATTCGATCAGCGGGAATTAATTTACGATAGGAATAAATCTAGAAAATCTGCTATTAGACATAAAAGGTATAAGTTATCATATTGATATAATAAAAGTTTGAATGCTTGGTTGATGGATGTTTGTTACCAATACGACTAAACCTCTAAATAAGCTATTTTCAAAGTTATTTTTATTTTAAACAAACGAAATAGCGGGCTTAAGTTAATAACTTTTGTACCAATCTATATATCTATATCCTAAAGAGAGGAACAATTATTATATGTATTGAAATAATTCAAAACTACTGGACCGACTTTAATAATTCTTGCACCTTAAAAAGCTATGTTATCACTTAATAACATAGGCTATATTTTAATAACACACGGGCGAAGTCGCGAGCAATAGCTAGTTATAGATATTATCAATCATGTCGAAGTTCATTTATCGAATAATAAATGCTTTTATATCGATACGTTATTGTACAATCCATTATGTTTGATTAACATTCAAATATTACAATCTACATATTAATTCGGATTATACGTAGTTAAGCTGAAACCGCGACTAGTTACGTTCAAATGAGATGCTAATATGTTTCGGATAATCTAAATGTACCATAATAAATAATGTTACCAACCTAATCCAATAAACAATCTCAAACATTTTCGAAATCAATTTTTTTTATAACAAACGGGGGCAAATGAGCGGCGGAAACAATGATAATCAACGACGCCCATGGACATTCGCAATACCAGAGGAACTACAGACTGCCGGCATTTCAATTTTATTCTATTGTTTTAAACAATGCAGTCATCATTGATAAAGCAGCTGAAAACCTAATCTACAGTTTAAAGCTTACAAATCTAATAGACCAGGCCCACTGGGGGCTGTAGTACCTTAGATGTTGATGATGATAATTTAGAGTAGTTTTTGCCAACCTTTATTGTGCCACGTGACGTCTACCCTAAATGTAATTGTTAACATTAAAACGTCCACAGTAATATCAAGTAAATTATACGAAATAACTATTTTATTAAAGAAATTGCTTTTTATTAAAGCACCGATATCTATCATTGCATTTAAATAGCTCGGAGTAAAAGTATTAAAGTCGTGTCTAGTCCATTTTTAATGAAATTGCTCTACCATAACTATGAAATTGCCCTCCTCTGGTACGTGGGCACTATATAGAGAAACAAAAGAGCATACATCTAAAAACTGAAATAATCCAATCGAGGTTTAATATCGGTTATTAAGTTTATATACCTTTTTATACAAATTTATCTCAAGCAGAATAAAAGGCATTAACCGTCTTTAACGTGATGGATGATTCGCGGCCCATACAGAGTAAATGGATCGCTTTAATATTTCTCTATTCAGAGTGTCATCATGCCTATATTTAGAAGAATTATGTAGCATTTAAAATATATATTTTGATACTGATGTTATTAAGGAAACTATATAAAACTAAGGATAGAAGCATGTTTACGTTAACTTTGTATTCAGAGATGTTCCATATCTATATCTATCTATACATTTATTAAAATTGGAGTGTCTGTTTGTAACATCAAAAAAAATTCCAGATTTCGGGAAGATGATATATTTGCGTTGCTGATAACAAAACCGTATTTAAAAAAAAATGTCTGTATGTCCGCAAGCCGCGTTTTTCCCTTGCAATCTCCGAAACGGCTGGGCCGATTTCGACCGGACTTTCACCGAAGGGTAGCTGATGTAGAAGGGCATATTATAGGCTACTTTTTTACCTTAAAACTGCGTGGTCGAAGTCGCGGACAACAGTACTTACATATATTTTGTAGGACATAATTTCATTAAACATATCTCTAAAAATTGTTAACAATATTTATTACTAGCTTTCGCCCGCGACTCTGTCCACGTCGAATTAAAAAAAAAACAAAAGTTAATAGCGTGTGTGTTCTTTCAGACTAGCCTCTACGTTTATGCAAAATTTCATCGGGGTCCGTTCAGCCGTTTATTCTACAAACTCTAACAAACATCCATCCATCTAAACTTTCTCATTTATAATATTAGTAAAATTTCCCGTCTTTTGTTTTAAAAGTTTTGAGAACAAAAGCCAATTTAGATTTTACATTAAGTACGCAATGAAAATGAAGTAATTGACACAGCCGTCAACGAATTGGTATTACGATGTTCGAGTAATTGACGAGGGTTATGGATTTAAAATGTTCGACAGTCTTACGACTTG